>NC_071287.1:9464349-9469631 GCF_943735745.2 Anopheles bellator | reverse complement strand
CGCTCGCGCTCGCGCGAGGCGCGGGTTGATGGGTTGTTGCTGCTGCTCGGCGGTCGCGCGGTTGTTGCTCGTTGCTGCTGGCGGCGACGGTGGGACGGCGCGCTATAGCCGCTGTTGTTGTTGTTGTGCTGCTGCTACTACTAGCGGCGCACGTCACGTCACGGCTCGGCCACTGCGAGGTGGGGTCGGGCGGTGCGTGAGGACTCTCTAGTGCTCTGCGACGACGGGGCTGTGGCGTCTGGTCTGGCTGGCTGCGCGCGCCGGGCCCGCGGACGAGATCGCGGCTCGGGACTAACTGAAGCGACTTCGCAGCGTGCTCCGTGTCCGCGGTGTGCGCAGTCAGATTAGGAACCGCCGCCGCTGCCGCTGCCAAACCATCGCGCCGACCAGCCGTCTCAGCCAGTCAGCTTGCCTGCCTGCCTGCCCACCAAGACCCAGACCCAGACCCAGACCCCAAGTGGTAGCGGCCCCGAACCTCGGATCCACCCGACCACCGCAGGGAGCCGCGGCCCCAGGCCAACCGGTGGGGATGCGGGGGGCTCCACATCCGTCGTCTCGCTCACTCAGGGTCTCTCTCTCTCTCTCTTTCTCTCTCTCTCTCTCTCTCTCTCTCTCTCTCTCTCTCTCTTTCCAGCGCGCGTGAGTACGCAAGACGTGGCCACCAAGCGGGCGAACGGAGGCAAGGCTCGCGTGATCACTCGAGAGCGAGCGGGACACACGGCGAGCCAACGAAGGTTGAACGATCGGTGAAGGGTTGAGGCAGTAGCAGCAGCAGCAGCAGGTGCAGGATGGAGCGGTGGAGCCGAAGGATGGACGGTGTGTCCGAAGTGTCCGAACGCCCGAGAACTCGTGAAGAATCCTCTCTGGTGCGTTTATGACAGAAAGAGAGATACAGAGCGAGAGAGAGAGAGAGACAGAGCGAGAGAGAGAGACAGAGCGAGAGAGAGAGAAAGAGAAAGAGAGATAGATGATGGTGTGCGATTTCTCTCTCTCTCTCTTTCTCTCTATCTCATTCAGGGAGTGCGAGAGCGCGGAAGCGGAGAAGAAGCGCCACAAATTTCGGCGATTCTTGCGTAACGCGGCGACCGCGAACGCTCTCTTCTGCTGCGCGGCGCGCAAGAGAGCGCGGTGTGCGTAGGCGCGCATTGGCGGTTTCGCGCGCGCACACGGTGTCGGCTGGCGCGGCGGGCTGGGTGGCGTGCGGTGGGGCCGGGAGGACTGTGGGGACGCCGCGGTTCTTTATTGGTGCGCGCATACGAATGCTCGATGTTGTTCTCTAATTAACCTCCCGAATTTTTTCGCGCGCACTCGCGCTCTCTCGCTCTCTTACGAGAGAGACACAACTCGAGTGCAGGAGCGAGAGATGATGGAAGGTCACGCAAGGGATTGCGTGGTGTGGAGCGCCGCAGGATGAAGGGTTAAGTGGGGCTGGTGGTTTTGGGGGTGGGGGGGGGGGGGGGGGCTCTTCAGCAAATTTCGTACCACATTTTCGACGACCGGCGCCGGGGCGGCCCTTCGCGACCACACCGCGCGGCCTCACACATAGTGAGAGGGATTCGCGAAAAGCAAATTCTCTACACCGGTCTTCGGTCGGTCTCCCCTGCTTCTTCGCCGGCTTCTTCGCGCTTCGGCTTCGACTCCGACACATTTTGCGCGTTGCCATTTCTGCCTGTGGCGCGGCTCGCGCGCGCGCGCTGCTTCTGCGCTGCTGTCCCCCTTAATACGGCCATCTAATCTTTTTATTAGAGAGTTCGCCCTCCCGCTGGAGCGAAGGGTGTAAGGCGGGTGGGCTTGGAGGGCGGGGTGTATGGGGTACGCGGCACGGCGCGGCATGCCGCGTAAAGGTTCAGGTTAAGCGGGATTCGTGATCGTTTCTATGTTGTTTTTTTTTTTCGTTGTTTGCTTTTTGGTTCGGTTCGGTTTTCAGCGGGATTCAAGTTTAGCGAGAGGCATTCGAGGGGCGGCATCTAACGGGAAGCCACGGTAGGGGAGGAGGTGGGGGGGGGGGGGGGCGGAAAGGCAGCGGCTAGATGGCCTTCATGGGCTACGACGACGTCCCAATGCCTAGTGGCGGGCCCCGAACCGGGAGATTCCAGTGTCTCGTGTAGCCGCCGCGGGTATCAGGTGGCTCGGCTCGGCCGGTGCCGATGTTTGCAAAATTTGCCTACCCCACCACCGCCACCCGTACACACGCCTCGACCATGTGTCCTTTAGTCTCTCTATCTCTCTCTCTCTCACGCTCTCTTTATCTTGCTGGCGCGCTAGCTTCCTAAACCGAGCAAAATTCAAATTCCAAGATGACCAGTAGGCGCAGCACAGAACCTGCTTACGCTCTTCTACGCGCCAAAGCCACGACGCAGCAATGTGCACTGTTTGCAACAATGAAGCGCCGTTCTCTGTATGCTCCCCCAGAGTGCATCATGGTGTTCTCCGGGAACGTCTCCTGTGGCCCCAAGGTCCGGGGAAAGCGGCCAACTACAACTAGTAACAAGCCGCTCGCACCTAACCATTACTATTGATTATTTGATTGCGGCCAAGAAGGCTGATTGGCTCAGATCAGACGGTATCTGCGTAGAACACAGCGACATCCAGCGCTGAGCGTTTAACAATCCCTGCAGCTTTTTGGGCTCGGCCATGGGTTACCACACCCCCCAAGGTTGAACGAAACACGTTTGCAACTGATGTTGCAAACATTCATCTACGACCAAAGGTTACGGTTGCGCCTCGGTCCTTCTGTTCCGGGTTTCCGAACCACAATCGTACGTACCACACACTTGCACATGAGCAACGGGGCTGATAGGCTGTCAGGGTTTTCTGGCGTTTATAAGCTCCATTTTGCGTTGCAAGTGAGCTACTCTGTGAGCTTTCGGGTATATATGCGCCATGAAAATACCAGACTCAAACTATTGGGAGAGAGAGAGAGTTGATATTACAACTATTTTATGTAACTGTGCTGTAAATGTTGGCTCCGAGCAACGATGGGTTGAATGATGGGTAATCGAGCTATGAAATCGAATAGCTCAACACTACACGGTTGTTTCAAACTTCGCTCATCCTGGAAGATGTTTGTTTAGCCGGAAATAAGGACGAGATTGGCCGACCACAAGCTGGACAGCACTTCCGGATTGCACCATCAAAAGTGAAAGCTGCACTATATTTGCTCACGCGGAATCAATGACAGATTTGGACGCGAAGCGAGGCATTTGGACAAACTACAAGCTCTAAGCGACATTGCCTGGGTACTGTCGGTGTTGTAGGGATAGAGCCATCGGATCACAATGTACCTTGCCAGCTTGCACCTGACCGGTCCGAGTGCATCAACAAAGGTAACGGAGGTCCGAACTGACCGTCAATCAATCCAATCAACTGACCGCAAATTCAATCTCTATCAATTCTAGCTCAGCAATCTCATAACAGTTCATAGTGAGTACGCAATTTTTGTAACTTTCCGCAACGTGATGACTGGTGCTCGAGGTCGAGATTTGAAGAAAACCGCAGGACATTTATGCATTGTTGCTCGAGAAAAAGGCGAAATCTTCCGATCGATGCTAACCGCGGACTGGGCAGCGCATAATGCAGGAACTAAGCCGGTAGTAGGTAGTAGTATGCTTTTGAATGATCATGCAAACTTAACTCTAGTAAATTCTGTTCTGCACCCTCTAAAGTCTGCCAAGCTGACGACAATGCGGACGGAGAACAAACGAATGCAGGCAACTCTAGAGCAATGGAAGAACCAATGTGAAGTACACTGACTTCGCAAACCTAGTGCACCAAGAAACTTTGTAGATAAAGGTGGCACGGAACAGACAGTTCGAAATGCTCTGCTTACAAAATCTTCATAGTGAGTTGGAACCTAAGAGTGGGCGAATAAAATCGCATTATATGTTGCCCTTTTTACTTCCAGATTGTTATAGCTTCGAGGGCCGTAACTTTTTTGCGACACCGTGCATGCTGGACGGAGGGAGCCAGGCTGTTGTGCCCGGCGTAGCGTAGAAAAGTGTGCCGTACTCCGCCTTGTGTTCGTTGGGCGACGAAATTGGGCTACCTGACGCGCAGGCCCAGTGGCCAGGCAGCGCGATGAAAGCAGCGCGATCTTCGTCTTCCGCGATCTTCATCCTTGCGCGGCCAACCTTTCCCCGCTTTCCCTTTTGTGGTCCACGCAGCACCCACGACCTCTCGCCTCCGACCACCACCCCGCACCCCTCCCGAACCCTTCGTTCGGCACAATCACAATTCGCGCAGCGCGTCACGCTGCGTCATTGTTGCAGCGGAAACTTAGTGGATTAGTTTCATTGCAGCTATTAGTCGTTACGATCGTTTCGGTTTGACCAGCGTATTGCCACAGTGCCCACAGCACAGGCACAACCACCCACACGCACACACCCGGCTCCGAGACTGTTGTCTTTGAAACTTTGCTGTTTGCTACGATTTTGGGGATGGAACGAGAATTGAAGGGCTGATACAGAAGGGGCGGACAGAAAGACTGGCGGCACCGACTGCCACCCCCCGCAGAATCAACTCTCTCAAATGCCCTTCCCGCCCGCCACACCCTTCCCGCGTCCTTTTCGCAACCCCCATAACTCTTCGGGGTTGGCATCTTCAGGGGCGACATCACCCTTGATCAGCGCGCTGGGAAGGCCTAGAATTGGCCTTTGCTGGACTGCCCGGCTGTTCCGCCAGCGTCCGTCACCGTCCTGTCTTTCGCCACCCCCCCGCATCCCCCATCAAACCTCCAGTCACCCGTCCCGCTCCACCGCGGATCGCTAAATGGTGTCTAAAGAAAGCCCTCGATCATTGAGAAGGCCTTCACAGAATGGGCCGGAGTGTCCCCCGCTGCTCCACACGAGCGAGAAGAAGAGACAGATAGGTTGATAGATAGATAGATAGATAGGTGGGTAGGTAGAGAGAAAGAGAGAGAGAGCAAGAGAAAGAGAGAGAGAGAGAGAGGCGAAGAGTGAGGGGGGCCCAGAGTGTGGTTGACCTAAACTATCGCCAAAAATGTGTCTCTCGGCCCTCTCTCTCTCTCTCTTTCTCTCTCTCTTTCTCTCTCTTTCTCGGTTGTCTTGTCTCTTCAAGTCCCCGGCATCGCTAACGCACCTTCCTGTCCTTACAAAAATTGCAAAAGAGAGAGAGAAGGAGCGCTAGAGACAGAGGGAGAGAGAGTGACAGCCAGGGCGCGAATGGGAAGGGAAGGCCGATCGAAGGGGGCACGGGGTGTAGTGGACCGAAAAGTAGGGGTAAACCAACAACAAAAACGAAATGTGCAAACCCCCCCCCCCCCC
>NC_071287.1:9453317-9464249 GCF_943735745.2 Anopheles bellator | reverse complement strand
CGCAACACCCTTCCTCGCCCAAGCACCACCCGAAGCACCCCCCCGCGCGCATACAAACCAAAATGGCACGGTGCATGACATAACCCACCCAGAAGATGTTGGAGCGGCAGAGCGGCTAGCTTCCAACTCTGATGGAGGGATTTCTGATTGTCTGCGATTGTGTGTGTCCACTACAACTCTTTTTTTATTTCGGATTTCAGATACCTCCTTTACCGCGCCCTACACCCACCATCCCGAGCAGCGCCCACAGAGGGTGACGCTCGCTAACTTTTAGGGCACTTCGCACTGCGGCTCTTGGAGGACAAGGCATTAAGAAAGAGCAAGCGGGAGAGAGATAGTGAAAGAGAGAGAAGAAAGAGGGCCTCAGCCCTCCAGTCAACCTTTCTGGAAGTCCAAACCAACTCGACCGCCAACAGTAAAACAGAGCAAAACATGGCAGAAAACCTGATTAGAAAAACGTTAAACAATATCCGAACGCAACAAAGTGCGTGCGTGCCCTACACCAGGTTCTCGTGCAGATCAACAGGTAATACCGGAATCCGGGGCCTGGACACCCGGGGACATCGCGTTTGCTTGCAGCACCAGAGGCCAGCGCCAGGTCTGGTCTGAACTACCTATCCGGCCAGCGGCCTCCATCTGGCGTGCCCAAGGTGCCCATTTTTTATCGTTCCAAAGGTCTTGGGCTCGGACCTCGGTGTGCCTAAAACTTCTTCCCCATCATCGTCCCCGTTCCTGGGACTGGTTTTTGGCGAGGAAAACCGAAGCGTCCACAGCTAGGTCCAGGGCAAACTGACACAGGTCTGGTCACACCGAGCCCAGTCCAACCCACAGCCCAGGGGTCCTTTAGCAGCGTACCGGCGTGCCTGGTAAACACGTGCCTGATGGTGTGGCTTAGCGCAATGCACCTAGAATGCACGTAGCATCGAATAGCTTCTTCCTTGAGGTTTTACCTGCCCGAAGCGAGCCGAATTGAACGTGTCTTCAAATTTGAGCAGTTCATGGTGGACGATTCCAGGCCAATCCCACCAACAAAACACAACGCCACCTTGTTTGCCGTCAATCGCTGCGTTGAAGTCGCGTTAGAAGATCGCTGTCAGACAACTATGATGACTTTGGATGCGATCTAACGCACAACAACCGCATCCGCAGGTCGTGTCCGAATTAAGACAAGCTTAGGTCTAGGCCGAAAATGACAATACGAGGCGCACATCGGGGTTCCAGTACATCGATCAAGGCGTTGTAGCCTGTGGTTAATACTAGATATACCAGTGTTATCAATAGGGTGACTGTTAGCCATATATGATACACTTCTTTGGTTATTAAGAACAAACGGCTTAATATTTTTCGATGCTTTAACTTTTATTTGACAGGTGCATTCAAGACATTTTTATATGAAAAACAATTTACGTCATTAGAACATTTATCCACCACGGCTGGCTTAACAGTAGCCCCTTCGATCGACCTATTTTTGAGTACATTTTCGATTGTCTCTGGCCTCGGCAATAGCAATTCGAATTGTGGTCTAGAGGTGGTCATTTGGTTGCTGGTTTGTTTGCGTAACTATTATAACTATTAACATAACTATTACGTAACTATTAACATAACCACCGAGGTGGAAATGAGCTTCAACGGAATGAGATTTTCAAATATCGCACCGATCGGGTGGAAGTCCTACCAATTTGGAAATATGTTTTTTATATTTTCCAATTGTCTGCAATCAAAACTGTATGTTATACATAACACGCCTTGAATGAACCTTTCAAATATAAGCCGTTTGTTTTTAATAACCAAATAAAAAAGTGTACAGTGTATGGCTCACCCTTGTACCAGACCGGCCCAAATGGCTAGTGTTAATTGGGCTTCCCTGGGCTGGCTAGCCGCAAATGTTTTGGCATCTGGCTGGCCATGTCCTCTAAGACCCGGAGGGCTGACTATACAATGTAGTACACCGCATACACTCACAACGGACCATTTCATGGTGCATGTGTATGTGTGCCGCTCGTCAAAAAAATGCGAAACGCGTTCACGCTCGATCGACTTTCGGAAGCGCGCGTTCACAGCCGATCGTGAGGAGGTTTGCAAATATTAATCGGCGGTGTGTGTGCGAAACACCGTGATACCGTGTCACCGTGCCGCATGTATGTGGCTGTGCTGTGTCTGGGGCGTCCGGTCGCACTACGAACCCGCACTTCGAGAGTTCAAGTCGACGTCGTTGTGGAAGCCTTGCAAGGTGTATGAAGATGTAGCGCCCTATCAGACCAACTCCCACCTCGCCCTCTCCTCCTCCGTCCATCACGCCAACGCACTACCTCCCGCACAACGAAACTGGACCCGCGATCAACCCGCATACGGATGCGGTCACGGAGCACGCGCGCGCTCCCGGACCACAAGAACCACTATTAAGCGAAACAGATCGTTTACTTGCCCACCCCCCTGGGGGTTCTCTTCTTGACCATCTTCACCCGCTTCATCTGTCTCTTGGTACACCGCCCCTCTCTAGTCGGGGGTTTCCGTTTGGTTGGTCGGTCTTCGCTCTCTACGCCATGTGTTTCGCACATTACAGTGTCGCGCACCATGTGGACGTACCACGGCGCGCCAGATATCACGTTGCTGCCGTCTCGCTCTCTCTATCGTTGCTTGTGTCCCATGCCAGATCTCGTCAAATCTCGCCCTCTGCAACGGTACATTAGGGACGCACGCTAAGATTTGGAAGACTAGAACTTTGAGTACATAGGAATTTGGCGTACAGAATGTAGAATTTTTACGCTTGTTTGACAGATCGACTCCATAAGCGACTTCAATGCCTGGATTGGCGGGATTGAACCCGCTGGACCGAATTCTCCGGGTGGGTTCGTGACGCAGACTTCGAGACTATCCCACACGACCCAATATGTAGGTCTCTGATGGGAGCAGCTCAATCTTTGTCGGACATAGCCTTCTTTTTCGTCGAGCTTTCATTAGAATGCCCGATTCGGGCAATGGCCACTTGTATCAGGCCTACCCAGTCCACTGCCCTGTTCTTCCAGTCACCAAAGCCGAGCAGGTCCTTGCTGGCCTTCCGGGCACTGTCCTCCCATCTATATCGAGGCCTACCGACTGGCTTCTTGCCGTGCACCTTTCCTAATAGCGTTTTCTTTGGAATCCTTGACTCATTCATTCGTATAATGTTCCCAGCTGTTCTGTTCTGTTTTGTATTATAGAGACTTTGAGTGGCAATAGCCTAGCATTCGTCTCTTTTTACATACTAATGCTAGCTACCTAAATTTAGATTAATTCTAATTCTCAAATTTTAAACCTTGTGCCAATTGTCTATCGGGATACCTGGGTGATTCCTAGGCAGGGAGGTCTGATGTACAAGAGCCCCGACCCTAACGTGCCCATCCCAATGCAATTTTCTTCATCATGACAGAAAATTCTGGAGCATCATGCATTTCATAGGCCTCTCTATTATGACTGATCCTCTAATATTCTCCATCATTCACTGGGCCAACTGGGATTCTTCTAAGATTTCTTGAGACTGAGTACTCCAATCCGTAACATGAGACAGGGCGGATTATCGTCTTGCATGATCTTCGATTACCCTTCCTGGGCACTATCTTTGACTCGATTATGGGCAATATAGAGAAATGTGTCCGGTTGGCTATTTATATTCTGCGACGTATCTCGTCTTCTGCATTACCATCTTCTGCCAGGTTAGTACCGAGATATGCGAAGCTTTCAACATTCTCCAAATAGTATTCGGCAAACGGTGTTGTTTTGCCTTTGTGGGCGGTGTCTGCGGGACTGTGTCATGATCTTTGTTTAATCCTTGTTTATTTTGAGACCTGCCTGTTCCACTGCTCTGCCGAGTTGCACAAAAGTCTCTGTGGCCAACGGTTGTGACCAGGACATAATATTAATGTCTCGTCCGCATATTCAACTATCTGTGTCGATCTGTGTCACCGTAGCATAGGAGGATCCGAATTAGTGACAGCCGTCGCTCGCCAGGCAGTTTCGTGACTGGGTGTGACGCTGGACCTGTGTGGGGCTGTGGACACTTCGGTCTCATCCCGTCCCCCCAAAACCAGTCCCAGAAACGGGAACGGAGAGGACGTTTTAGGCAGGGCCGAGGCCCGAGCCCAAGACCTTTGGACCGAAGAAAACTGGGCGCCTTGAACGCCAGATGGAGGCCGCTCAGACTGGGTAGGGGGTCGCGCAAATACGTTGGACCCGCGTGTCCGGCCCCCGGGATTCCGGTATTACCTGTTGTAAGGGGTCCATTGGGCGTCCCTTGCGCGCCCTAGCCGCGCAATGAGCGAAGGTGCGTAGACGGCGCGTGTGTGGAGCAGTGCACCGGGACCATTAACACCCTCTTCGGCAGCGGTTAATCGCCGAAGCAGTTGTACGGCCGGCTGGCCGGCCGGTTCCAACCCCGGTCCCCATCCCGCACACCCACAATGCTGGGCCAGCTCTGGGATGCTCAGGCAAATGGCGCCGCTGCGGCCGCAATTGATGGTGGCGGCCAAATTCTCGGCCACGCTCGGCCAGGAACGCGCGTAATGGTCAATGGCCACCGCCCGGCCAGCCAGCCAGCCAGCCAGCCCGTCTTGCTCTATCCGAACCCACATGCTACCAACACTCCCGCTGGGGTCTCTTCACTTCAATTTAGTTATTTACAAACTTCCGAATAAACGCCTTCGCCAGCGGCGGTCAGAAGCCGCACCCGGACACCGTGAGAGTGAGGTTGGGAGAAGAGGGAGCGATGTGCGGTATGCTTCCAGCAACCGTAACCCTACCGCTCTAGGATTAGAAATCGGCCGTCCAAGAACTAATAGAGCCCATGGCCTGCGCCTTGCGCACTGAGCTGCTGCACGTGTCGGCGGGCGTGCGCTCGCGCGCGGTGCGGCTAAGTGATCAATTGTCTTGCTCCCCTCCCCACCCCTTCCCCCGCCTGCCCAGCCGCGGGGGAATACCGGAAGCCGCCACAGATCGGAAGTGGCGGCCCGAACCCCGGAGTCCGGAATTAAGTTAAAAATCTTCCGCAAAAGGAAGGAAGTGCGCCGGCACCACCTGGTGTGCCCCGGTGGCAGGTGCCACTTCCTCCACGCCCCGCCCCGCCAGCACTCCCAGCCGTCCTAATGAATGCTTCCTCTCCAGGGTGGGATGCCTCGCCAGCAGCCGCAGCCGAAATTATCAAACAATAATGCGCGGAGCGGAGCGCGAAAGAGTGTGGAGACGGGTGCGGGTGAAGTGGAGTGGAGTGGAGTGGAGTGGAGTGCGGTCGGCAATTTACGTCGGCCGATCGCGGGCGCCTAGGTACCCCGCTCCCTCCCACTCCCCTTCCCCACCTCATTCTTGATTGAAAGAATTGAGAGAATGTTAACAAAATAGACCACCAACACACTTGCACACTGTGGAGGGCGCCGGGGGCCCAAATTAATGCATTCATCCGATGCGATGCATAATTAGACATCCCCCGCCCCCTCGCCCTCTACCCCCCCACGCACGCCACCAGGGCCCGGCAGACCAGGGCCCGGATAGTTACTGATAATAACCCGGCCAGATTGGGGCATGCCGCCGCCGCCGCCGCCGCCCGAGCGATTTATTGACTTAAGGCTTACGGCTACTTCCTCACCCTCCCTAGGCCCACCCTCTCTCCGCAGCCCCTCTCAACAACCATCCAGTGATTCCAGTGGTTCACGGCTGTTTGTGGCTTGTGCTCAACAGCGAGGGTTAACAGTTGCAAATACTTATTCCGGGTTCCGGTTCCGGGACTTCCTCGCGCTAGGTGGTGCTGGTGGGGTGGATTCCAAAGCTGCCGTCGATCGCCTAGACGGTAGCGCCGGGGAGAGCAGCACCCGCCTCCGCCTTTAATTACCTCTGTTAAGAATCGGATCAAAAGCGCGCGCTCTCTCGCCCGTTGCTACTTCTGCTGCTGTTGGATTTGGGATTCCCGATTGGGCTGCGGATTCGGGTTGTTAGTTCTTTCGACCCCGACCGACCGACCGACCGACCGCGGTAATGTTTAGCAGGTTAATGATTAGAGGCCTGATTGGCCCCCACAGCCACTCTCAGGGTGCAACAGGTGGCCACGGGTCGGCCGACGTCCTGACGTCGCAGTCCGCCAGTCCGCGCCGGAAGCGTTGGCCCCCGAAGGTGTGACGAGATGACCACCCAGCCCAATATGTCTTCGCCGTTGGCCGTCATACCTGGAGGTTCGTACCCCTTCGAGCGGACTAGGACTCGGGACCTTCGCCCAAGAGGGCCCCCCTCGGAGGCCCGCGAGGCGTCTGCGTGGCTCGTTTCAAGCGGTAACTGTTGTTTCGTTACCAGTTACGTTCCGCAACCGACACACTCACAGAGGCACCTGCAAAAGTGTGCTGAGCGCGGACAGGCCTCTCATTAGTGATCGTTTCTTCTTTTGCAGATTTCATCAATAGAGAGTAGTCCCTTTAGGGTGCGTGGCGTGGCGGACCCCGTTCCAGGTCTTTCGATCTCTTTCGCGCCAGTGTTGAGATAGAATGTATCTCCAACCGGAGAGTGGGAGAGCCAGGGGGAGGGTAGGGGGTCCCACTTCCAGCTAGTCCCAGCGGTGGAACCGGCTTTTGGTGGTGGCTAACCTGTACTCTGCCGCTTTCTGGCCAGGTCTACCACGCCGCGCGCACGCCTCGACGACGTAAAATTTGCAACAAATATTTATCAATGTTTTTGTGTGTGTCCCCCTCCTCCCCCTCCCTACAGCACCACCTTTGGGCCGCAATAGAAATCTGTGAGTTGTGGTTTGTCCTCGTTTTGTGGCCTGCTGGGTATCACCACTACCACCAATACCCACCCATCATGACCTATCGTTAAGTTGAACCTGGACCCGCCAGGGGGCCCGGGGGCCAGGAAGTCACCACTGGATGGACCCCGTGGTGGACCGGTTCCGGAAGACCAACGCACACGGGGGCTCGGGACACCAACCATACACCGACAGGTGGAAAGTATCTGAACCCGCCGCCGGCCTCGGCATCGATACAGTTGCCGACCGACCGAAATGTTGTATCCTCCATCATCGGTGCTATCTAGGGAGCTGGATGCACCAGTCGATGCCCTGCGCCTCCGCCGTTTCTTTTGTTCAGGTCCAGACAACCTCGCTCCTATCAGGAACGGCTTGTCGAGTAGTTGGTCTGGACCACCAATCACCCGATAACGCGCCGGAGGTGCTGATTTGCTACCTTGTAGCAATGCGGACGAGCATCACTACCAATGGTTTATTGGTGAACCCATTGGTCTACATGCCAACTAGGTTATGCAGATGACCCACCATTTGCCACAACCACACACCCTGCGCGTGATCGATCAGGCCAGAAGGCTCTCCACGGCCTGGTAGCAGAGGTAGTCCTTTCGCCGGCAGACGCAAGTTTGAAAGGACATGGTACTAAACCGACACGAGACTACTTCAAGTCGGCAGAGCAGTTGGACAGCGGGAAAACCGGGATGTTCGGAATGTCCCATCTCGGTCCGGGGGCATCCGGACATTCTGGGACTCCTTCTTCTGGGACGAAGCCGATTGCTCTGCGGGCCCAGCTTTCTCGAAATCACACCAGGCAGCCAGCCAGCCGATTCGATTCGAGGTCCGACCTAAGCTATAAACACACCCCCGCCTGTGTAGGGTGGTGTACCTCTCTGTGCGCCCTGTTCGATCGCGCGCAACCTGATATGTCAGGGAGCGCGCGGCGCACCACACAGATTTGCAGTTGGCGAGCAAAAAATGGACGAACAGAAAACAGGGGAAAAAAAAGCAAGAGTTAAGCAAGCGATTCTCCAACGCGACAGACCGGGCCGGGTTGACGACGTAACCTTAAAACGAAAGCTCGAACTCAAGGAAGGATATACGCGTGTGTGAGCGTTAGTTCCAAAACACCAAAAACAAAACCAAAAACAAAAAAAAAACAAAAAAACAACGCCCAAGACGGTCACAAGAAAGGCAGAGTGAAAAGTGAGGCAAAAAAAGGCACCGGAATGGGCAACCGACAACAACCGGCAACAAGAACAACTAAAAGAGATGCGATAAATAGTAGCGAAGCAGCCGTGGTGAGCAGCAGCAGCAGCAGAGAATAGGTTTTCTAACGATGCCCGGGCCTTGGGCGTACGGATTTGAATTTTAAATTCGATTTTCGCCGTTGTTTCGCGTTCGTTTCGCGCTTGGATTTCGTAAAATATGGCACTGTTTGTGTGTTTGGGTGTGTGGCTGTGCGAATGTATTTCGCAAATTTGTTGGACTTTTTATTTTTTCCAATTTTTTTGCTGTTTCTGGTAATTTTTCCGTTTTTCTACTTTGTTTTTTTTTTGTTCAGGTTTTTGTTGTAGACGTTATCGGTGGGAGTTGGGGGGCGGTTGAGGTTACGGGGTTTCGTTCGTGCTTTCGACTGGCGACTGTGTTGTGGCATTCTATTGTTGCTGCGACAGAGCTACCACCTTCTTTATTTCTCTGCTTCCCTAGCGTTTCTTGCTACTCCTCTCGTTCGCTCTCTCCCTCTCCCGGTCTCTGTCTGCCCTGGTCTATTGGTTAGGTGATAATAAACAACGCGGTGGAGAAATATTAATTTAAGGCAACCTTTTGCCCGAAAAGAAAACCCGAATTGCCAGCGCCGCGAAATGTGGCTCCGTGACCGAAATGGCCCAACGGCCCCGTGATGCAGGGGAAGACAGAGCAAGAGGGAGAAAGGGAATGCAAAGAGAGGTGACCCTGCGGCGTGTAGGGCGATGTAGCATGAGTGGCGGGAGGGGGGGAGATGAAAAAGATGCCACGATACATTAGGTGGCCAAACCTGTTCCCCTATGGATGGCATCACCTGCTTTGGCCACCAGTTGCCAATCTCTCCCCCCTCATCCCACAACCCCGGCCCGGCTAACGGCCTTACGGGTCGGTAAAGGCCGATACGCAACCGGAGGTGTAGGAGGTCATTGATGCTGCGCGCCAATGTGTCACCCTCTGGGGTCTCGTTCGGCTGGCCTATGACGAATAAGCAGTGAAAGCAAGTTAGGGCCCCGGCCCCCTGCGGATACTGGGGCTAACTTTCTAGGCCCTCAAGTCCCACATACGCCCTGGCGCTGGCGATTTTCAGTTCCGACAACTTTCGCAGGCGGCATTCGGAGAACCGTTTTGGAGGACTACGATGACTAACACTAGGGTCCCTCGTTAGCCCCTGGTCAAGGGCCAGTCGGAGGCGTTCTAAAAGGCCCTAGAAAGGACAAGGCGCGCCTAGGGACACTCTAGACCCCCTCCAGGCTTGAAGGATGCAGGATACTAGTTTGATGCCGCCAACACTGGGAGTGCCCTTCGGGTTGGTCTCGGGACAAAGTGCAACCAGCAACCTGGCCTTGGCCTGGTATGTCTAGTTAAACCTTCGCGGGAGCTTCCGATCCGATCCACCAAAAGCGTCGATGCCGACGCTGCCGAGATGGGCCATGGTACACTGCGTTCGGCCTCGGCCTTTTGGTGACGTCCTGCGTCAGACACCCTGGCGAGTCGCTAGCAAAAGCTAAGCACATCCCCGCAATACAGCAGCAATAAGACCGGTGCGAAAAGTGACGCGGCAACCATGCGGAGGTCTTCCCCGCCAGGCCCTTGCTATCGCTTCCTCGTTGTACCGCGAATGTGAAGAGGTGGCGACGATGTTTGTGGTGGTACTCTAGTAGCCATTATCATCATTGTCGGTATCAGCTCCGCCACAGCTAGAAAGAGAGTGTCGGTGTGGGGCCACCGGCCCATGTCAGGGAGACGAGAGTAAGAATCTAACAGCGAAAACAGCGAAAGCGGCTAAGCGAACGAACGAACGAATTGTCACTTTCCAAATCCCTGCGAGTGTCCGCGCGGGGGCCGCATTTTGAGACCTTTCGGGGCGACCGGCGGCGGCGGCGGCGCATCGGTACCGCCGGAGTGAGTGGGAGTTTTTCGCCAAAAACGGGGCCAATCAAATGCCACCAAATAAACCGGCTTCGTTGTCGTCGTCGTCGTTGTCGTCGTTGTCGTCGTCGTCGTCGTACCGCCGTCCATTGAACGACGCTCACTCGCTCGCCGGCGATTGCTAATCGCTCGTTGAGACAATTCATCTGAACAGTTCACCAATACGCGGCCACACACCTTTCGTAGTGCGCGGAGCGATTTACTGGGGCCGTGTGCGTGGCACCGGTGCGGTACCGCGCGCCGGCCGGCTCGTGGGGCCGGTTGGTACTATTACTTACAATCGATGTGTCAAATGTCGGCCGCCCCGATAACGAGGCCAGCGCGTCGGTGTGGACTGCGCCGAAATGGGTGCCAGTGTCCGTATGATCGCGTCCCGTTCGCTCTCTATCTCTGTGGCGGTGGCGTTGGCGACGATCGTCTTATCAGTTCCGCGCGGGGCCCGCAGCAGTGCCGCCATACCGGGGGCCAAAATTGCACGCTGCCGCTTCTTCTGACGCATGTGACCAGCGAACCCGACAACGCTTGAGCGCGGCGGCGGCTCAAGGTTACCCAAATTATCGCGTCGCTCGGCGAACGTCAGTGAAGTGGAAGCCGAACACTGTCCGGAGTCGCCGCCACGGATCGGTGGGTTGGTGGGGGCTGCCCTCCACAGAGACCGAGAGAGAGAGAGAGAGAGAGAGGACTTACGCCCCGAAGAAGCATGCCAAAGGTGAGTGGCGCGGACTGGCCCCGGAACCGGATGGATGGAACCGGGGTCGGGTTCGATAGCGGAGATCGGCGGTGTAACAGGGCCGTGGGGCAAATAGTGACAGTAGTGAGTGGGGACGAGTGGGGACAGCACCACTGCGCGCGCTGGGAGAGCGTCTCTTCCTGGTACCCTGGTAGTGGTGCCCAACTTAGTGTAGGTTACTGAAGAGTTCCTCTACCTAGTGTGTAGTAGTATCTGCCCCTCTCTCTCTCTCTCTCTCTCTCTCTCTCTCTCTCTCTCTCTCTCTCTCTCT
>NC_071287.1:9438623-9453217 GCF_943735745.2 Anopheles bellator | reverse complement strand
TCTCTCTCTCTCTCTCTCTCTCTCTCTCTCTCTCTCTCTCTCTCTCTTTGTAGAGCGCGTTCCGAGCAGCTCCACGTATATCGTCAAACCTCGCTCGGCCGATGGGCCATGCCGCCGAACAGCTGTTGTTACAGTTACACAGTGCGAGCGCGAGTGACACATAGGGAACTCACCGCACTCACGCGCCATCGGTGACAGACGCTGCGGACGCCGCTACGGTGACTAAAATCAGTCTCGGCTACTAGCACCGCCGCAGCTCGCCCTACGCACGGCCCCGGGGAACGGATAGCTAATCGGGATGACTCTGTTCGTTACAGGAAGAAAAAAAACGCATCAACGATGTAAACTAGTCTAGTAGGCAACTAGGACGCTTTCGTGTCGGGTCAGTCCTCGTCACCAGCCAGCGGTGCACGACAGTGATAACGGCGAAACACGGTCCTGTGTGCTGAGCACATCGGAGCCGGCACTTCCCCTTCGAGATACCGGACCGACCGGACCGGATCGGATACGTGCAGTAGGTGGGTGAGTGAATCCGTTAGCGTGCGTGCCGAATAGAATCGCTTCTCGTACTCTCTCTCGTGCTCTCGCGAGTTACAGCGCACAGCAGCACAGCAGGAGAAATCAAACAGAGTCGGGACCCGAACCCTCACCCTCCCGCTGGCTGGCTGGCTGGCGGACGCGGACAGTGGCAGCTTCCGCCAAGGAAAAGCACTGGGGATGCGTCGCTGGCAGAGAGAGCACCAGTGTGCAGTGTGCATTGCACCGCACCGTGGAACCGCGATCTTCCCCACCAGCGACGCCGTCGGCTGGTCGGGACTGGTGGTGGTGGTGGTGGTGTGACCTTGAGCGGGAGCGAGCTCCGTGCACTTCGTTTACATCGATTAGATGGCTGCAGGCCATCTAGTGATGGGGGCAGCCAGAGTGCAGCCACCCGAGAGGCGCCGAGAGGCCGGCCAGCAAACCGGAATAGGTCACGATTCCGGGCGCCACCAGGATAATGGATCCAGCCACAATGCGCCTGCAAAACGTGTCTGCTGTACCGCTTGCCGTTTGGCGGACCGAACAGACACGCAAGAGGCTTGCTTCAGACGATGACGACGATGTGTTCGGAGGAGCACGTAACCGTTCGTCGCATCCCATCCTGGATGCGCTCCCCGACTATCGACTCCGTGCGTCCGAACAGCCCTCGCACCCCCCAGCCACACCATCCGCCGCGAGTGTCTCGCGGTCAGTCCTGGCGTGGCACGACTGACAGCACGACGTGGCTGCGAAAAAGAACAATCACCATCGCCACTGCACAGGCACCGGCACACCGGCCCGGACCGGAACTGTCAGTTCAGCCACATCGCACCCTTACTTCATCCGGCCCCAACACCCCCGCACCCGTCCGGGGAGTTGAGAGGAGGTAGCGAGGCACACATAATAATGATTTCGGAGGGCAGAGACCCGCGCCCAAGTGTGTATATGGGGTGCTCGATTGTGAAAAGCGAAATGTCAGAATCAGTGACTGTTCGATTATCACCTTTTCAATCAAAATTCTATTGGAACCTTTCACCACTCTTAGACCGTCATCCTCCATCCCCGCCCCAACCCTTTTGGAGGGGAGTGCGGCGTTTGCCGCCTACCGGTGGCAGTGGCAGAGAAAGTATGGCGAAGAGGACGAGCACCGACAGGACGATGAGGACAGACAGAGAGAGAGAGAGAGAACGGCAGTAGCTCAAATTTGACGTGCAAATGCACGCAGCCCACCACCACCGCGGAGGTTGGCCGATTTTGTCGATTTGCCTACCACGCGCACTTCACTCGACACCTCTTTCCCACCGCCACCACCCAAGCACGGCACCACACTGCCAGTCAGTCAGTCAATCAGTCAGCCAGTCAGTCAATCACACATACACACCCAGACACACACACACACACACCCAGACACACACGCGCTATGGATTCCCTCGCGAGGAACAGTTTCGCGTTTCCGGTTGTCTGGGGTTGTTGAAGTTGGCCTGCCGCGGAGATGGACCTGCGCCGGCTCCCTGTGGCTGGATAGTGCCGGGTGGTGGTGCGGGGTGGACGAGAGACGGACAAACAGAAAATGGATGTTCACGTCAAGCCGAAAGTGATAGACAACAGAGGACGTGCGAGCCCCGCACAAGACATTATCGGACGACGGGGACGGCCCATACGTTCGCGTACGGTGACGGCGACTGGAGCCTCACACCGACCCGGAACAACACCGGGGCCAACACCGACCGTCCGAAGGTTTCCGGGTGGTCCAAGCGGTTCGACTCCAGGTTGGTTCAAAGGTGCACAGGGCAGTGGATGCGTGCCTGGAGCTGGGTGGTTGGTCCCGTACCTGCCGTCCCTGATGCCGAAAACTCCGGGAACGGCCGAATCCGTTCACGGTCGGGAGGGGTAAAGATACTCGACACCTCGGCGACACCGAGTGAAGCGCGCTGAAATATAGCGCACTTTACAAGCCCCAATCAGAGGGTCTCGGGCCGCGGTACCTCCGAAATGCGAACCCGCGGCCCGCGATGGGCCGTGAATCTAATTCACGTGAACTTCGCCACCCGGAATGGGCGTAAGACAGTGGGAAGCGCAACGCCAGCTTGCCTGCCTGCCTGCCTGCCCCCCGCCAGCTCCCGGAGCTCACTGTCCACAAGTTCACTGATTTTGATCGCCTTTCGGTACGCGCCGCACCACGGTACTACAGTCCTCCGCTGACGGGTTCAGTGTTATTATTATGACAGCCGACGCGAAAGGTCTGTCGCGTATCGGGAAATCGTGCCCTTTCCGAGTACCCCTGGCATCAGCAGCCGTAGCGCAGAAGGAAGACACCCTTTTACCCTCAACAACATCAAAATCGGGCAAAATAATTGAAACCACCGGCCAGCCGGGTTGTGGAGAGCCCAGCAAGAGCGGTATCTCTGGCACGCGCATCAATCGGTGGAGGGACTCGCCGCGATATCGGCGGGTGTTTAATCGATACCCCATCATCCACAGTCAGAGTTAGGTGAAATGGTGTTTGGGCTGAAAAAACTGCTGGACGTTTGTTTTAAGTTTGCCCGTTGGCACCCCCCCCCCCCGTCCCCCGTCCCCATCCCGCACGAGATGGAGTGCCACTTGCGCGTGTGGCGGTGATAACGCGCCCCGGTAGGTGGCGAGGTGTTATCGAGGGTCGCCGTGTCCGTGCGTGGCTGCCCTTGTCAAAGCGCTTAATTGAGCAGTTCTGCGTGCTGCTGCTGCTGTTGCTGCTACTGCTACTGCTACTGGCGTGCACCTGGCGTCTGGCGGTCCCGGAACAAAGGCAAAGGGGTGGTGTGATGTTTCTATTGACATATAATAGCCTACCCCCGGATGAACGGGGCAACGTTAAAATATCACATTACATAATAATACAATAAACCCAGAGTGGCCGTGCGGCCCCCGCATCCCACCCCGCATCACTTGATTTCCCGCATCCCAAGTTCCCGGTCCCTATCGCAGCGACATCGGAGAAAGATTTAGCTAAATAAAGATGATGAAGTATGCGCTTCAAACTTACCACTCGAGTGTGGCACATGGCGGAGCACTGGGCTGGGAGCATCGCCACTGGGCAGAGGGAGCGGTTCTGCTCCTCTGCCGCACGGCGGATGCTCCCGGTTGATTGTGAGGTAAGGACGCGCTCGCCGTTCCGCTCTCGAGGCGTGCTCAGGGCAGGGGCAGACCTTGGACCTCGGTGCACGGTGATTGAGTGTGAGAGTTTGATTGTAGATCAGCCGGGTCAGCAAGAGCGGCACTAGTCGGAGAAGACTGCTTAACCAATCGTCTTTGCTTGGGAGGGATTTCGACACTACTTCCAGCACACAGCCAGATTGTTCCGCCAGCCGATGGCCGGTTTATTGTACGCAACGGGGGATGAGGACGTAGTCAATGAGGGAGTACGTCCGCTGCAGAATCGGATTACCACGTGGGCGCACGTACGTACGCTGGATATGTGATACACCTGAGAGCCACCTAGTTTGGCTGCGATGATGATGATGCGGTGGCTCCTACTACGAGGTGTATCGCGGACGGGATCATAATTGCGCATCGTTAAGCTATACGGTACGGTTTTGTGGGAGAGTGTTCTAACTTTAAAGAGCAAACCTGCTTAGGTCCATCCCCCGGGGCCCACCGCATCCTTTGCTCTGGCCCGGGGGATGGTTGTCCCTGTTTCACTGACTTGCACTCGTTTGCTCCATCTAATTTTACTTTGTACTTTAAAACGCTACGAACCATTTACAATGATTGAGTGGGGTGCATCTGCCGCGCTCGGGTACCGATTAGTTGGCAATTGTTACGTAATTACTATTACTTTCAAGGTTACTGCTACTGCTACTACTCCTACTACAGGTTACTTGGTTTGATCTGGCGACTGCTGGGTGCATCAGCTCCCGTCGTACCAGCTCTCACTCGCGATCTGTACAGACGTCGTAGTCAATCACACTGTCGAATGACGAATATCTATCACAGCGGTGAGGCATTGGATGTCACAGTAAGCCCGAGAGATCCAGCTCAACTCGCTTCGCCCCAGGCCATATGTACACACAACACACTCTCCGAAGCTACTAAGTGCGTAAGGTAAGGTTACCGGGTTGAGCTGGCGGGAGTATACTCCCGCTCGTTTAAGATATCACTCTGCTAATCACTCACAACTTTAAGCTTTGAACTATACTGTACGTATACGTGTATGTGAACGATGGAGAAAACTCTTAGCTTACTGAGTTCAAAAGGTTACGTTTGGTCAGTCAAATGTAGATGTCTGTATACGGTATTATAGATAGGTATGTAAAGATATACATAGCAAAGACGTAGTAGTAATGATGATGATATTGAGATATTGCTCGTTGAGATTATTGCACAGAGTACAGTACCGGAACTGCGGCACATTGTAAGGTAGGTAATAAGTCTAACTGTGTAGCACTAGCAGGAACTATCATGCACTCTGTGGCCGAGTGGCCACGATCAAAAGTGTTTAGTTTTCCGTCGGCTTCGGCCAGCCCGGTACACCTGCCGTGGGATACAAGGAATGGCAGTTAAACTAAATAAGGTACCAATCGAACGGTCCTGGGAGCCCACAAATATGACGCGACGACGCACAGCGGCTAAGTACGGTGTTAAGGATCGCCAGTATGCTAGATGGTTTACACGTACCTGCGTAGGGATTCCACCTTGCGGAAGTCGAGCGGTGCGTCAACCTCGCCGTTGATCTGCGGATACCCATTTTGCGTCGGGTAGCAGCTCGAGTAGAGTGGTAACGTCGGTGACGAAGACATGATTAGGCGGACTGATGGGTCAATACTGTTGTTGCTGAGCTGTGCGTGGGGTTGGGAGCGTAAGAGAAAGAACAAGCGTGTTAGCGCGTCCGATAAATCCCTTGTTTCAAATGAATCTGCTGTGGCTGTGTATGTGTGTGTGCGTGTCGGTGAGCTCGCAGGTACTATGATCTAGTCCACACCAGCAATAAAGTCCTTCCTTTCTATACTTGTAGATGCAGTACGACAATCGACCGTTTCACAAGCCGATCGACCGTTTCACAAAGGTAATGTTTTACTCCTCCGCAAGCGGCCAGTGCCAATAACCAATCGTTTCTTCTACAGATTCAATCTCCAGATCTCTCGCGTGCAGGTGCGCGATTTTCACTGCTACTCTACAACGATCACCACCATTATGCTAGATGATTAATTCGTTGCAAGAACTGGCCCCTGAAGATTCGCTTTCGGAATCGAGCTCTGGATACAGCGTACAGGAGGATTATCTTGCGGATCGAACCCCATCGCAGTCAGACAGGGGAACCATCAGTGGAGTCGTAATGGTAGGAGCACGATTTTACAACCTATTGGTTTCTGTTTATTTCTGTCAATCGGTACTTACATAAAATACGATATACACGCTCTAGCTTGAGGGAGTAGCTCTACGATTTGGTTGAATGTTGATATTTGTTGATATTTCGTTCAATACATATGCGTGTAATATATATATGTATATATATATATGCATATACATGTGTATATAAAGTGTAGGACACACGGAAAACGTTAAGCACGCGGGAAGCGATTTCTTGGAACCCACTTGTATTCGATTGCCTTTTTGTTCAGTTAGCTCCGTAAACGCGATTTGAGCAAGTGAGACGATAACAGGATAACAACGGTTTAGCTAACGGGCTTACCGTTTGCTACACGCGCGCGAACCAGTTTCAAAAAGTAACGTAGGAGAGCATCCCGATATGTTCGTTCACTGCACTTGGGAACACCGGATGCGGTGGTGGCGGTTTGCGCAATATTGACCAACCGACCGACAAAACTACTTAGTAAGCGGGGTGAGGACTCATACGAAGCGATGGCGAAGCGATACGCTTATGCTTTACGTAGCGCTCTTGACTATTTCTGACTTGTTCTGTTATTTATCATTATGTTCCGGGGGTGATTGTTTGGAGTTTGCAATGATTTTGCGACCCACTAGCATCTAGCGCTTTGGTTCGGGGGCCCCGTTTTGAGCCGCACTTTGATCATCCATTTCGGCACGGCACGGACGCTGACGTGGCCCCACCGCCGTAGTGGTTTCACGTGGTGCCCGTCAATCGTCACCATCTTTCGGATTAGTATTGTTGTGTTTTTCTTTCTTTTTTAAAGTTTTTTCGGCTGTGTAGCTCTAATCAGTTTCTTCTCGTCACTGCGCCCATTGTTAGCGATGGGCCGGTGAGGTTGATTGTGCGTTGGTGTTTAAGAAAGGTATTTGATTGTAGTAATGCCTGCAAAATGCGTTAAATGGTCAGTGGTTAAATGGTCAAATGGTTGCTTAGTAATGCTATTGTTGTGAGCAAAACGAAAGAGTTGAACAAACAATACAACGAAACACGCATACATCAAGAAATACGGCACAAAAGTCCAAAAGAAGAGTCCACATGGCTAGAAGTGGATAAATAAGGAAAAAACAAAGAAACGCAAAACTAAACGAAAAAAAAACCCTCAAATAATTAAGTGCATATTAGCGTCCCGTACAATGTTAGCTGTTGGACCATGCTGTTGGAAAGTCTGGAAACTTTTTATGCTACTGCGGAAGTGATAGGCGGACTGGTAGGACGGTGGGTTTTAGGGGAGGGGTGGAAGTGAAAATAAATATCCAATACCCGATTCGCGGCGTGCCGTTTTACATACAGCATCCTGCAGCAAATGCTCCATCCTGTACACATAATACATATCTATATATATGTATATGTGTGTTTATATATTCCCCCATATATAACATACATGCTATAGTTGTGCATGTACACACGATCCCGATCCCCCACCCCAGATGAACCTCATGGTACCTTTGTGGCCGCCGACCGAGATTGGGCCGAGCCTTATGTCGTCGAGCACAGCAGTTCGATCACTCACTATACATAGGACAGCGGCACATGGCTCAGTGCTCCATGTAAAGACCGGCCCGCTCCTGGCACGCCAACACAAAGCCGAGTCGGTAGATAAGGTGTTGGCGTCTTGTGGCGTCCCCCGCCCTTCCCTCTTTCGGGACTCTAGCTCTGGGACACCCGACTAGCCTAAAATTGGATCCGCTTTTATCGTAAATTTTTCATTGGCCCCCACGAATGGCTGCCCAGCGCCCCCTGCCCCCCCCTCGCCATTTTTGGTTCGGCTGGTTATGTTGTAAGTCGTTCCGCGCCACTGGGTTATGTGCGGTCGGTCGAAAAATGGACGAGACAATGGAGGCTTCGGCCCCCCGAAAGCCGGCCGGCTGGGTGACCCCGGGGACCTGCTTCCGGAGATCGTTGCATTTTTCATCAAACACTCAGGTGCTGTGCAGCAGCCGGCGGAGGCGCCGTCGTGTCATGCATGCGCAGTATGGGTAAGCCAAACATATGGGCCAGCATGCATATACAGACAGCCCTATATACATATTGGCTGTACATATATACATATGTAAATATATATGCTGAAAATGTGCGATGTGATCCTAGAATCGGTTCGACGTCGGATTTTCCGGGAGCAGATCAATGAACGGGCGCACTCTTGTATCTTAGGGTGCTGGTGCTCTGGCAGGGAATTACATGGGAATTATGTCCATCTACATCGGATATATACCCACAAGCACAGGCTCCTTTCATTATATCACTCTCTCTCTCTCTTTGCAGCAGCAGTATAGCTGATAACCTAGGCAGTGGGGGTGTTGGCGCGCAGCGTCTACTGTCGAGGCGCAGCTAAGGCCACCTCGATACCTCGATCGGAAGAAGTTGTCATCGGCCAGAAGAAGTCCCAAGAGACATACGCACGCACAATCTGATGATGATTATCAGCTTCATCAAATTTACAAAATCAACCTAATGGCGAACACGGGGCGGACTGGCCGTCCAGC
Source organism: Anopheles bellator (assembly GCF_943735745.2). Classification (NCBI taxonomy): domain Eukaryota; kingdom Metazoa; phylum Arthropoda; class Insecta; order Diptera; family Culicidae; genus Anopheles; species Anopheles bellator. The sequence goes on along the minus strand of NC_071287.1, from coordinate 9,444,847 downwards.
CGAGCAGGGTCGGCCACCGGCTGCTGCCGAGGCTGGCGGGGCCACCACGCAAAGCCAGTAGCCGGGCACCTGCGCCGGGCATTATCGCCACCAATTAGGGGTGGCGAATCATCTTGGAGCGCGCTCTATTATTCGTAGATTAAGCGTTCCCGCCAGCCGCCATGTATCCGCAGCCTCCGGCAAGGCAAAGCGGGGGTGGAAAAATAGACGGGGCACGTAAATGGAGCGCACGGAACGCACGCTGCCGTGGAGCACCCGTTGTTCCCGATTCCCGCTGTGTGTTGGAGAGCATATTCTATCGACGAGTGGTCGGCGTAGCGGCCCAGCATGTCCATTACAACGCACCGCGCAGAGAGCGGGTGGCCTCTCCGGGGGAAAGTAACGGTGTGCATCAAACCAAAGCAAAGCACACAAAAAAAAAAAACAAATGCAAGGTGGCATCCAGACATTTGACAAACCGTCGTCAGCCACCGGATCGGTGGACGCTGTGGACACCCCGCGGGACACTGCGACGTAAGCGTAACCACCGATCAAGAGAGAGAGAGAGAGAGAGGACGGAAAAAGGCAAAAGCAGGAAGCGCATGTATCTCTGCACATAATCGCATAGGCAACCGGACCCGGATGGCCCTTACCTTATATGTATCGATGTTATGTGGCCGTACCAAGTAAATGGCAGGCGCTTTACAGCGCACTATGTGCGGCCTGGTCGGGGGCCCAAAACTGGCCCGGATCGGAGTGGATCGGCTTAGGTAGCTGGAGCCTGGAGCCGCAGACTAAATAAAGGGCCGTGCGGTGTATACCTGCCACAGGATCGGCCATGTAGTGGACCGTTGGGACTGGTTATATTTACATGACCACCAACCAGCAAACGAGCCACCGAGTGGCAGGACGTGCTCTGCACGCGCGATGTTGTAAATAGCGAAGCCACCCACCGGTCACCACCCACCGGGCTGTGGCCTATGTAGAGGCAGGCAGGCGATCAGCTGGGTAAACAATGTGGTCCTGTGGTATGCCAGCAGTAGCCATACGGGAAGCCTACGGGTCTATACATGGGAGACGCATAACTAGCACTATTGGCACCCCCCTATGTAATATAAAAGGGGGGGGGGGGGGGTTTGCTTTATTCCTGACCCTGGCGCGGGCGGAGGGCAGTCATCAAATTGGCGTCGAACGAGGCCGAGACACATCGAGGGAAAGAGAGAAATAAAAACCGAGCCAGACTGTGCGGCTACAGGGTGTGGGTGTGTGGCTATTTGGCACAGGCACAGAATGCCGGGGGGGAGGGGGGTGTTGCACAACAACACCACACAGCATAGCACAGCGCCTGGTGCTGCCAGCCCAGACCCAGGCCCAGGGTGCCGAGAGAACGCCGAGAGAAGATCATTCCGGGCGGGCTCGCAGGAGTCCGACGTGGTGGAGACGCCGAAACACGCGGAAGCGGACACGGAATGATACGGAAAGGAGAAACGGAAACAAAACACACACACCCACGCGCGTGGCGAGGCCACAGGATTCCCACAGGACGGCGACATCCAGCAGCGGGAGAGTGCAGTTTACAGCCGTGCGGCGCCGTCAGAGTTGCACCACCACCCACCCAACGAGGCAGGACATGTGTCTGTGTGTGTGTGTGTGTGTGTGCAACGCGCGCTTCTGCACCCGCCTTCTGACTCGCTCGTCCTGTCTCCGCCAGGTCCCCTTTTCGGTGGGCATCCTGTTACAGCACGCTGCCTGATGATCCTAGCAAGAGAGAGAGAGGACTTCCCATCGAGCGTGTGCGTGTGTGTGAGTGGGTGGTCGGATGGGTGGTGGGTGACGAACACCCTGGCAGCACACAGCATCAGCAGGCAGACAGGCGCAGGATTACCGTTACTGAAGCGATGGAGCGTGGATTGAGCTTGCGGAACAAGGAAGGATGTTGTATTGTAACGCTCCTTGGCGCTCTAGTCGCCATGCACACACAGACACACTCCCGCTCTCTTTCTCTCTCTCTCTCTCTCTCCGACGGCCTTCGGACCGGCAGTTCGGTAGCTCACAAGTAAACTCAGCGCGAGTCGCAAAGTCCAAGGGCATTTACATCCGCTGAGTGTCGGTCTGGCAGGACCAATGGGATATGGCAGGGCTGGCGGGACTGGCGGGGGGGCCACTGTCTGTTGTTGTGCTTTTTTGCTGGCTGGCTGGCTGACTGGCTGGCTGGCGGCTGATGGTGAGTGTCCACCGTCGCCCCGCTCATCGCCCGTCGATCGGTCGGCGGGGTCTTGGCCTTCAGTGGTGGCGGCGGTGGCGGCGCTGGGGCCACGGGGAATATGTCAACTGGCCCCGACCCCCGTTCCAGCCTGGTGCCGCGAGCAACACGGACACGGCTATTGCTCGCTCGTTCGTTCGTCCCGTTCGTTCGCCCACTATAAATAGAGCCTGGCGGCCCCGAACTGACCGAGTCCTTGCGTGGGGTGTGAGGCGGGGTGGGGATGTAATGGGGACAGAATGTCTTTAAAGAAGCCAGTCCGGGCACCAGCAACACAGACAGGCTGGTTTAGTGGGGTGGAATTATGTTCACCTCGCCAAACACCCCACCCCATCCCAGCCCAAGGATAAGGGAAGCGTCTCCTGCCGCAAACGCAGTAGCGCAGTAGTGAAAAGGAACTTTACACCCTCCGGGAAGCTTGCCGGGCTGGGAGAGCTGGGCGTAGTGAAGGGCGCCCACCCATCTCGCGTCCCCGAACCGGACAGCCAGAACCGGAAGGGGACGAGGCGAACCCCGAGCAGCAGGATGGCAGCAATACAGCCCCAAGCGACGAGGTCCTCGAGTGGGTGAAGGAGGGAAATAGTGGCGAGGCGTGGAGGTGTGGGGTTTATGTTGGGGTAGTACTAACCTCTCAGTAGGCACCACCGGCGACGACGCGCACCGCACCGACCGGACACCGACGACGGCGACGGAGAACAGGACACGACACACAGCGGCTCTACGTAACACCCACTCACACCCGCACGTGCGTGCGTGCCGTAACACACTACCGTGACACGCGTGCGTCCGTGTTGTTCGTGTGTTTCGTCCTGCTGCCTTCACTTCACCACTTCGGTCCGGTCACACAGAGCCGGCTCATCGGGCGCGACGCGGCTTATCCTGCGACGCGCGCCCTGCGCTATCAATTGTCCACACGCACGCACGGAACGACACCCACCCCACACACGTAACGTATTCACGCACTTTGCACCCGTCGTCCCGCCCGCCGATCTGATGTCTGATGTGTTGCGGTTGTTTTTTTTTTGTTTTCTTCCTCTCTCTTTTAAGGGGGCCCTTCTATTCGAACTCGCTCGTCTTACTGTGGCTGTGCTGTGACACGCTCGCCGTTCGCCGTGTTTAGCTGCATTTCGCGCTCAGTGCTGCACTTCCTGCCTGAACCTGCACCGGTTCAGCGCTATATATAGTCCAGCGCACCCGTCACCGTAGAGCGCCACACGCGGTCCTGTTCGGCAAGCAAAGGAAAAGGAAACCGAATAATAAGAACCACCGAAGGAACCAAGCGGAACTCAGAACACACACATAGAGGGGGGCCGGGGGGTGGAGAAGGCAAGAGTGAGTGAGTGGGGGGAGCGTGGTTACACCGCGTGCACGTGCGAGCCTCGACGGCGGGCTCGAGTCGGCCGGGCGCGTGTAGTAACAAATAATCGAGCCACAGTCAGCACAGCACCAACACTTGTTCGGGGGTTGCGGAGGGGGAAGGGGGGGCGATGTCGTTCTTGATTGGCGGCGCGGCGCCCGTCTGTTCGTCCGCGACCCTGATCCCTGGACGGAGACACTAATGATTCTCCGGACACGCTAGTCGCAGTCAGTCAGCCAGTTAAGACATTATGTAACCATGGGGCGCGGAAAGAGACAGCGATCGAGAGAGAGAGAGAGAGAGAGCGAGGGAAGGACCACTGGTGCTGGTGCTGTTACTGCTGCTGCTGCTGCTGCTGCTGCTACTGCTGCTAGTGCTGCTGCCAGTAGCCTCACACAAAAACCTCGGCGTCAGTGTCACTCTCTCGCGTTCGGCACTGGTTCCGACACTGAGCACTGCTACTGCTGCTGCTGCTGCTGTTGTGGCAGCTGCTGCTGCTGCTGCTGCCAGCCCGAAGGATAGCATAGGCTGTACTGAGCAGCCGGGCCCGAATGTGGCCCGTGTCGTCGGCGTCGGCTCTAGCTGCAGCAGAGGCTGCAGCAGCGCGACTTGTGTGCGGTGGGCCGTGTGGTTGCGACTCGGTCGCCGCTCGGGACTCGGGTTCGCCCAACTGCACTTGCACTCTTGCTCTCGCGCGCCAGACACTGGCGACTCCAGGAGGCTCCAGAACTTCGTCGTCGCCATCGTCGCGTCGTGTGTCCCTGGCACGGACCGAGCGCCGAGACGAACATAGAGATAGTCTGAGTGCACGCGCGAACGAGCGAGAGAGAGGGAGAGAGGGGGTGGAGGGAGGCACAGTGTGTGGACAGTGGTGCTGCACATGCACCACCGCCGCCGCCCCGGATGCCGCCACCCACGGATGCCGCCGGCCGACAGTGTGAGAGGATGCATTTTTGTTTACATCACGCGCCACTCACATGCAGCCAGAGGGGAGTGCAGCGCACGAGCGTGTATGTGTGTGTGTGGGTTCCCGCAGGATTCTTGTCCCCACACGTCCAGCACACACACACACACACACGCGAGTGGTTTCAAAAAGGCTCAGCTCTCGGCACCCGTCCGAATTAGTCCAAGGCACACATACAGGACCTTTGAGGGATGGCACGCCGGGTGGCAAGACCGATCGCGGCGCGGAGATGCACTACTAGTGGACACTAGCCGCCGTCACCCAGTCACCACCGCCGCACAATGGACCAAGGTACCAAGGCTGACCGAGCACACAGCACCGTTCCCGCGCTTCGGGCGAGGCTCAAGTCCACACCCACGACTCCTGGACCCGCGGGTCCAGCGCACCAGACTCCTATCTTCCTAGGAGGCAGGAGTAGAATGCCGTTCACTCAGGTCCCATGCGCCATGGTGCCTTGGTCACTCGGAACTACACAACTGCAGGGCACGGAACCACCGAACTAACTGGTCCTCCTCCACTGGGTCCTGTGGGTACGGCCCAAACGATTGCCTCTTGGGGAGGGGAGGGGGGCTCGAGGGGTGATCTACCAACCGGGGAAGGGTGGTGGGGGCGGAGGTCGAGCGGGAAGTCAGTCCAGTGGGTCCAGCGGGTGCCCAGGACTTTACAGCTTGAGATCTGCCGATGTACTAAATAGTGCCGGTAACGCAGCGTTACTTTAAATACACCGACCAAACCGACCCGGATACACACTGCTCCTGCTGCTGCTGCTGCTGCTGCTGCTGCTGCTGCTGCTGCTGCTGCTGCTGCACACTGCTGCTGCTGCTGCTGCACTGTCACGCTGACTCGCCGGGAATCCAACCGATCTTGGTCCAACGTTACGACGCGCGCTATGGGCCGACCGGGTCCCCCGGGTCCACTAGCACGGCGGCACTGGGTCGCCCATATACCAGCCCGAATCTCCTCCCTCTCAGCGTCTGGCGACTCCGCACACCCCACCCCACTCCCCAACAGGACCCGGGTTGGTTTTGGGTTTGGGATTCAGATCGGGAACCGTGTGTACTGCTGCTGCTGCTGCTGCTGCTGCTGCATGATAGTTAGTTAGCCCTGATGCATTAGGACACCGGCCGCCCCACCACAGACCCCACCTACCCTCCCACACTGTCTCTCTCTCGCTCTCTCGCTCCGCTACTACTCCGGAGGACGTCACCCCGCGGATTCGGATTCTTCGCCGCGGCCGGCTGTACACAGGAACATCCAATCAACGTCTTCCGAGCGGCCCGGCCCGAAGTCACCGGAGCGGAGTCGTCCGTCCGTCAGCCAACCGAAGCGCACCGATCGGCGGTCCGAGGCGGTAACCCCACCGCCGCCACCGGGTCCAGGTCCGTGGCCGGGCCCCCCGGCCCCCAGCCACCATCGACAACCGACCCGAGGGGCAACCAATCAACCAGTATCGCCCACACAAAAACCAAGCCCAACCCAGCCCGCCAGCCCGCCAACCCGCCAACCCGCCGGGCCGAGGAGGGTCGGGCTTACTGTGGGTCCCCGCGAACCCGAGCCCGAATCCTGGCGCGCACCTAGCGCCAGTCAACCCGGGTGTTCCGTGTGAACCACGACAGCCCAACCCGACAGCAACGCGGCACCGCACCGCACACCGCCCCCCG
>NC_071287.1:9387000-9438223 GCF_943735745.2 Anopheles bellator | reverse complement strand
GGGGGGGTGCGTGTGCCGCGAGGACCCTCGGCTTACACAGGCCGCCTGCCGCACATAGACACCCCGTCCGTCGGGTTTCGAGGTTGCGGCACAGCGGGCAGAGCTCTCCTATATAGCCTCTCCTATATACATGCTGCGTGCCTGCCTGCACATACATAGCCAGCTCAACCCCGGCTATATAAAGCCGGAACCGCTAGGGCCGGGCAGGAGACTTGGAAGAAAGACATGTACAGTCGTCGGGGTCGGGCTAGTACATGTAAATGTGCAATGTACTGGCAGGACAGGCTGCAAGTCGTCGGCGAGGCACGAGGTGCCAGGGCAGGGGCCGGACCGGGAAGGGGAAGGAAGCCACCACCCGGAAGCGGTTCGCCGGAGCGGTTCTCGTGCACCGTGATTGCACTTTACCCGACGCCCACGTGCACGTTCCTCCTCGGCAGCGGCATATCCTCAGTGCTGCTGCTCATCTCCTCACTGACTTCCTATCTCTCTCTCTCTCTCTCTCGCGCGCGCTTCGAAAGCTTTACCGGCAGTCGAGCAGCGGCAGGACTTTCGCTAGTGGCAGAGATACGAATCATATACCCCATCGCTTTCTTTCTCTCTCTCTCTCTCTCTCTCTCGCGCGCTAGCGTTGTTTTGCGTGTCGATTTTGAGGTCCTTCTTCATTCACCTATGTACACATATGTATACGGTGTATATAGTCTCTTATATATACACATGTATATGGTCGTGTCACTGTCTAGCTCACGCTTTCCCTTCATGTGCCTATCTCTCTCTCTCTTTCGAGTGCTCGTGCTCGGGCTCTCTTGGCACGCACTGTGGTACAGTTCATTAACAGACAACCCGTAGCGCATTGTTATACACTGCACAAAAGGGATTGAATCCTTGAACGAGCGCTCCGTCGTCGGTACTTGTGACACCCACGCCAACACCCACACACACGGCCTGCAGATGGTTGCAACATCCGCTTAGCTGCTGCATTTGCTCGCCGGGCTCGCCAGACTCGTGGACTCGTTTATTGCGTGTCTACTCTTCTATGTCGCTCTCATTATCGCTCTCTCTTTCATTTCTACCCCCCCACCACCCCCCTCCCCCCCGGGGTGCCCCTTTTTATGTTTCCCTTTCACACTGTGTGCGTTCCTCCACACTCTTGCCCACTTTTATTTGTTTTGTTTCGCTCCCGTTCGTTTTTTGTCCTGTCTCCAAATGTAATTACGCAACACAAAGCAGCGGCCAAATTATTATCGACCCCCTCCACCCGCCCTCGGACTCCACATTGACTCGACGCAAAGGGGGGGTGTGTGTGTGCGTGAGAGAGAGAGATAGAAAGCGTGAAGGAAGCCGGAAGTGCAGGCGTTGTTGGCAGGCGATTCACACATTCCGCGGTGTGCGATTTGGTTTTCCGGTTTCCGTACTCACATTTCGCATTATGCATTGCGTGTAGGTTTTTTATCCCCATTTCACGTCAGAAAAGGAAGCTGGAGAGAACAACAATAGGATCAACTAAAACCGGGAGCAGGCATGTAATTGTAGTGAAAGCGAAAGAAAAAGAAGTAAGCGCCCCACTTCCGTGTTGAAAAGGAAGAATGAAAACCAAAAACAAAACCGAAAAAAAACAGTAGTGATAGTAGTAGAAGAAAAAGAAGAAGAAGTAGAAGAACAAGTACACAGTACAACAAAGCCCTCGGTTCTTCGGTGAAAGGAAACTAGCCGAAACCACATGTAGAAGTGGCAACGTGGCAAACGATGCAGCAGAACATCGCCATACACGCAACACACAATTGGCAATAAGTAACGGGAGCAGCGCTGATAGAGACCCCCGCTGATAGAGTAGTCGGTAACGCTCTTCGCTGTCAGCGCAGCTGACCACGGTTCGAATCCCGGGATCGGTTGTCACTCAACCGGCCATGGTTTCGATTCCCGATACCGGCGCTGACAGAAGAGGGGGTTGGCGCGGGACCAACAACCCCGCCCGTAAAAACGAACTGTTACAGATAGCACCAGGGATAATTGACATTAACAATTGTCTCTGGTGCAGGCCAAGACCGCACAGCGGTTGTAGTGCCAAAGAAGAAGAAGAAGAAGAACGGGAGCAGCGCATTCGACACCCAACTCTCGTCAATCGTATCCACGCGGCGTTGTCTGGCCGTCGTGTCTCGGTTCACTATTTTCGTTTGTGTGCAGGGTTTTGCACTTCGCCTTTTCAACTTTGATACCGTCGCTGGTCTGCTGGTGTACTTGTGGTTTGTGTAGAATTATTCTTATTTTCATTAGTTTCTCTACCCGTTTCCGTAAAGGGCGCTACACTACACTTGTTCCCTGTTGTTCCAGCTTCTTTGATATTGTTTGAACCATTGTTTAATTTTCCTTTCGTTTTTTCTTTCTTTCTTTCTTTTTTTCATTCTTTTTTTTCATGCTTTCTTTCTTTTGTGTTTTCTTTCTTTTCTCTTCTCTTCTCTCTGTGTTGCGTTTTTATCCGCTTCTCCTAGTGACCGTGCGTGTGCTTCGTGGTTGCGCACCAATGCACCCCACCCTCTCCGTTACTTTCCACCTTCACCCGCCCGCTGGGTAGCCTCGCCGATGTGCTAAAACGAGGAGCCACGCACTGACCATGCATACCTAAACGCATCGTATTATGCTGTGACCGGGCGCTCTCTATACAAACATGTGTGGATGGGTGGCGTGTGATGGGCCCGCTGCATCGCGTTGGGAAAGCTTACACCCAGCCTCCAACCACCACCATTGCGTTGCGTTGCTTTATCCGGAATTAATTTGGCAACTGGCGCTTGCAACCCGCTACATAATGTGTTATTCTGGCTCCTGAGTCCTGAGAGTCGAAGCCAGGCTCGCTGTAGACCATGTAGCCCGGCAGCCCGGTACATAGTGGCCGGTGCCACGGCGCTACATACCACGGCGTACATACATACCGAGGGCTTACACGACGTCCCCGAGCCCACATGGAGCGAGCCCTTTCTGTGCAACGTTCATATAGCGGCCCGGCCCTACATAAGCGCCCCCTGGCGGAGGACTCGCTATGTAATGTCACCCAGACGTTGCCAGACGGGGGTGTCTGCGTGGTGCAGTAGGGCCAGTGATTTGATATTTCATAAGCGTATCGGATCCCGGTCCCATGAGAGAGTCCGATGCGAGAGAGAGAGAGAGAGAGAAAAAGAGAAAGCGAGAGAGATGGGGAGAGAGAGTGGTGCTTAGCTGGTGTAGGCTGGTAGCCACACAGATCCTTACATCTGGGAATATTTGCTCTTCTTCATACACCCGTGCCTGCGCCCCCACCCGCCTTCCATCTCATCGTGAGTTGTCACCCAGACTGCCCGCCCCCTCACAATCTTCCCCACGTGTCCTTCCAAAGGCGAGCCCTTTTTGAAGTGTACCCCACCCCCGGAAGTGCGGCGACGCGGCGAGGTGGTTATGCCGATGGAGGGACGATGTCTCAGCCGTAAGCCTTCCATCCCCCACCTCCCCAACTCCCTGGCCCATCATCCCTCGCAGGGTAGCAGGGATTCCGGTGGGCCCTTCCGAGGACGCGCGCGGTCCAGCCTCGGTAGGGCCGATTGGTGACACACACACACACGCACACATCCAGTGGGTGGTACGGGGGGGGGCGGGTAGTGAAAATTGATTGCGTTGCCGGGCGGGTGGGTGTGTCTCGATGCACTTTAATGCAGCGAGGCGCGAGAGGTGGCGAGAGACGCGAGCGAAATCAGGGCACTAGTCGCAACGGTCCGCATCCTGTCCTACCACTCCCCACTCCCCCTCCCCCGTTCCAGTCACCACACCTCACAGCGGTCTAGTGGTCGGCTCGCTGCCCACACGAGGACGCGCGCGCGCGCACGCGACCGTTACAGCAACGCCAGCCAGCCAGCCAGGCAGTTGCTGTTGCTAGGAGAGTGGCCGGAAGTAACACCGCGTCTGACCCTGAAAATAGTGTAGCAACCCTCCCCCCGGCGCTCAGCCCCACCTCTGCTTCACCTCATCAGGCTTCGTCAGGATATGTTTTGCGTTGGCGTGCTTTTTGCGCGCGGGAGTTTTCACAAGGGGTCATCCGGGCGGGGTGGGGGTGGCTGAAGGGGGCACCGGAAGGAGGTGGTAGCACCACTATCATTAAGGACCCTCCCCCTCCCCCTGCCACCCACAGACCAACCGATAAGAGGAGAGGAACAAGCAACAAACAAAGTACAAAACGGGTGGTAAAATCACACCCCGCACTACCCCCACCTGGCCTTGCACCCCGCGAGTGCTTCATTATTTCAGGTGGTGTATATCAACTCCCCCCTCTACCCCCCCCTCCCCCCCAGGGTGGAGGAACACTCCCAGCTCCGCAGTTCCGCAAGCAGGAGTTACGGACCTGGGGACATTGGTGGGGGTTAGCGTGGGGGGAAGGGGTGGGGTGTGTGTGGGGGGGGGGGGGGGTTTGTTGGTGACCAGACGGGAGCGTGCAACGCGTGCAAAACCAACCGACAACGGTTCAGGCGGTGTGGCCGGGTCGGTTACATGGCTTTACATAATCAGCCGCACCCACCACCACCCACCCCCCCCTGGGAGGCAGTAGTTAGCTCTTGGTGCAAGGGGGCGTGCGGGGTGGCCACGAGCAACAAGAAAATTGTTGTGTCCACTGTGCTGCTGCTAATTGCTGCCCTTACTCAGGCCGCCCCCGCCAATGTAAACCTCGCTACCACCCACGTGTGCGTGTGTGTGTGTGTGTGTGAGGGAGAGGATGTGCTCGTCCAGTGCACGATTACTAAACCCCCCTTCCCTCTCCCCCTCCCACCCGTTGCTCGGTAGGTAGACAGGAAGTGCGGAATAAGTGCCCCGGCTTCGGAGTGCGGAACGTCGGTCGGGTGTGGACGGTGTGTGCGCGGGGAAATGCATGGCACGGATGGCTGGACATCTCTCTTTAGCACCACCACCCCCGGCCGACAGCACCCCCTCCTTACAGCGTGCCAGCGCTGGACGGCGGGCGGCAGATGACGACGACGACGCCAGACGACGCCAGACGACATTTTCTTGTGTGGGAATCCTGGCAGAGGCCGAAGGGGGGGAAGGGGGATGTAAAGGGTAGCTCCCCCCGTCCGCACACACACACACCTCTGTTTTGATACTGTCCGTGGCAGCAGAGAGAGAGAGAGAGAGAGAGCGGGCCACTGTGCTGCTGGCTGCTGGCTGTGCGTTACACAACACCGACACCAAACCGGATGGGGCGTGGGGTGCTGGGGGTCGGGGTCTGCGGCGGTGTAAGGACAAACAGGGACGAAAGCGCGTGCATCGCACACCATCGTGGCCCACTTTTCCCCACCACAGCTGACCGGCGGAACTGAGTGCCACCCCCCCCCCCGGGGACCCGAGGTCGGAATTGGTAGCCTCGTTCCTGGGGGTGGGTTTGCGGGGGGTGTTGGCGGTGGGGAAGGGTGGCGTTGTTTGCTAGCTTACACCTTCGCTGCTCTGGTATGTGTGTTTGGGGTGAGTCTGAGGAGCCGTGTTTGACCGTTGCTTCCGATTTGGCGTGGGTTTGGCGCTGCGCGAGTCCTGCGAGTGTCTGGACGTGGGGTTCTCGCGAGTTCCACGCGCTGCGTATGTGCCCGCGTGTTGGACTCGTGGTGCTGGCTGGCTGTCTCGATTCAAAGTTTCTGTTTTGTTCCTCTGACGCGGAACGACCACAGGCCATGGATATGGACTCTCCAGGACTCCGCTGATGCCCGATCCAGCACCGAGCAGCGAGTGTTGCGGCGATTGTGAGGTGCCAGCGAGGAGGTGACGTTTTGCTCACCGGACGGCCTGGCTACGTGGCGTCACGTAGCTTGCGCTCCAGGCCCGGGTCTGTCACCGTAATTATTCGCGGCACGGACTATATGGCAGCAGGTGATGAGTGCCGCTGCCGGTAGGCACATATGTATGGGGACATACCTACAAACCGATGACGGTGCGGCCCAGCTGCATTTACATCGTAAATGCGGCCGCCAACAACTCCGCCAGGCGGCAACGTCCGCCACGGCCGGCGCCTTATGTTCTGCGGTCGGTGGTGCTCAGTGGCAGCCTCTATGGGGCTCGTCGCTCAGGTGCTCGCTGATTCCGCCGTACATAAAGAAAGTGCCCGTGTGCAGGCGTACATAAGGAGAACCGTCCGCAGCGTGCCGCGAAACTGCGGCGTACGAATCCTGCGTGGTGCCTTCCCCAAATTACATACCCGGTGCCGGTCATCGTGCCTGTGTGGAGCTCGAAAGAAGTACCCTAGAAGACAAACAAACGCACGCAATGCTCAAAATGCAACCGGAAGTTTCTCTTACCCTCCACACCCCGTACATCCTTCCAGCGTACAGCTGCTCCTTGCTGCGACAAACGTCAAACGAAAAGCTCACAATCAGCAACCCGAGACACAACACTACAAGACAACGGTAAGGGGTTTTATTTGGTTCGGAAAAAGTCTGGCCACTATTGGCTATTCTTTTTCTTTTTTGGTCACCTCTTTCCTGTGCGTTCACGGTTCCGCTCGCAGGACAACGTAGCACGGTAGCCACTGCTTCCAAGGCCTACTCCCGGTTTCGTAAGTCGAGCAGCATTCCCGTCCAATCTCCCGTATCCTCTTCGCTAACACTTTTTGCACCATTTCCAACGCACTAAATCAATCCACACATCAACCCCACACTGTGCTCCGTGTCTCCTGGCACGGGGCGGATCGGTCACACGCCCCACGCGGGTTTGTTGACCTAATTGCGCTGAACCAAGCTGGAAAAGCTGGCTCCCGAAACACGGTGTGACCGGTGATGCAGCAAGATCTCTACTAGGCGACCTAACACCCAAAATGGTCCCGCTCGATCGACAGACAGCTATTTTGCGATCGATGCCGAACGACTTTTCGACTTAAGTTTACTGTTTCTTTGCACTCTAAACAAAGCCGTCCATCCAGCGGCCGGAGCTGTGATGACAGATTAGGTGACACCTGTATCGGCCCTAGTTACGCCGTTACGCACCGTTACGCTCAAAACTTATGTAACTACAGTCGTCAATGTGTTTGCATATTATTGAAAAGGAAAACGATAAGTAGCCAAAAAGTGCTGCAGAAAAACGCACGTACTTTTGCTTGTGTGGGGTAGCTTATGGTTCTTATGGTTATGGCTTATGGTAATTGATAAAAACAATTGAAACTTACCCTAATGGAGGATGCTGCAGTACTGATCGCGTAGGACGCATAGACGGGCGCTCTGTTCGAGCACACGTATAGGCGTTAGCAATGGCTGAGATAATCATCTGCAGGAGTTAGCAATGACTGGATCGCATCTGCTCTGATGCCAGCAGACGATAGCCAGTACCGCCTGACTACAAAAGTAGGGGCAAAAAAAATCCTAGCTAAAAATTCGTTTCAAAACAGAATCCTTCACAACGCGTTTCACGCTGAAAAGCCGACTGAAGCGTAGATGCGAAAGCAAAATAATTGGGCCACCAAAGTTCTCTTTGATTTGGTTTTTATTTTCACCTACGCGACGCGTGAAAGGTATTAGCAGCGGATCAGGATCATTTGAGAGGTTGAAAAAACTGTCACCACATGGAAGATGGACTTTTTTCTGAAACATATGAATGACAGACAGCAGCATAGAAATGTAATGTTTCCACCGGTGAAGCCTGTTACTAGCACTTCCAGGCCAAATGCTCTATGACGAATGAACAGCCTAACAGCCTAAGAAGGCTAGATTGGGTCATTAGGTGTCCGGTGCATGTTGACACAATCAAAAGGCTTAAAACCAACAAAAAATCTATGCCACGGATTATCAGAAATGGCTGATCCCAGAATACGAAAGCTCAACGATCTACGATCGATCTACGATCTACATTTATTTTTATTACTATATATAATTAGAAAGTACAGAGCCGTTTTAAGCACCACCTTAAAGTTGTACTCTAAAGTTCTGTTACCTACGGACGAGCTATGGCGGTCTGTATGTTCATATAGCATTATAGTGTAGCTTGGTGGCAATGAAACCATCATCCATCATTCCTAGCATAAGGACTCTTGTTCCGGGCGATGACTCTCTAATGCGCGGGAGTCCAGTTTTTGGATGTCTGCTACATATATGCATGCGTATTAACAGATTTCTACAGATTTGAAGCATTACCACACGTTTTGGATAAATACGACCTGGTCCGTTCTTATAAGACCAAAAAAAATCAAAAAAAAGGGAGCAAAAGGGAGTTTCTTTCGGTGGCTTGAATTGGCTGCTTCAATTAAGTTAGAAGAATCTGTTGTCGCTAAAAAAAGACAAATTAGAAAAAAATGCCTAATCGACATAACTATACGCACCATTGTATCGTCACATCCACACCAGAAGTGAGCTGGGATTTATATCAATCTCACCAAATGCCAGGAAAAAATAGTCACGTCATAGTCAGTCATAGTCAGTCATAGTTTGAGAATTGATCAGTGAGCACAGAAACTCGAAAGTTACTAAGGCAACACTGTCATGCATTTTCCTCAATAGATAGTAGAACGGTGAAACGAAACGACAGGAAAATAGTATATTGATATAGATATAGAAACCACTACAGTTGAAAGATTGTGGGCTACAGTTGTAAGCTTATCCACGAAAAGATGATTGTTACCAACAGCCCCTTGTTTCGCCTGGCTGCTTTTTCATACATTCAGCCTTATCGCTTAACATTTTATTGGCCGAAGAAAGTAATACACTCAACACACTCGACGCTAGGCAAAAGTAATGGAACTGCCAGAACTTTCAAAGACAAAGACCTGCGATAGGTACCTTAGTCCTTGAGGGCGTTCACCTCCTATTACTTCACCCTGTTAATATCCACTTGCAGCTGCAACCATTTTGACGAGCCAAAACTGAGTCGACAAAAGGCTGACCCCGAGTTAGCGACGTGAAAAAGTTGGACTCGTTAACAACATCCCATCGGATGAAGTAATAAAGTCGTATCAGGATTGTGGATGTGATAGACCTCTGAAATTAGAAATAGAGGTATTTGGCCCCCTTTTAATACAGTCATATTAGGAGTACTTTTTTCTATGCTACGCACCGGTCGAAGTTTTCATTGTTACCAACATCGGTTTACCTGGCTTAGGCTGTTGCTATGGGATCCTATTAATCGGATAACCTGGTTACTTGCCCACTACGCCGTTATATCACTCAGCTTATGAGCAACTGATAACGTTTCACACGTTCAAACATGGTATATGTTGCTTGCTTTTATCCTTCTGTCTAACTACCGCTTAACATTAACGGCCACATTAAACGGGCAATTTATTTGTCATTCGATGTCATCCGTTTGTCCTAACTCCGGGGCCATGATCTGCAGGCCACGCTATGCCGTTTGATGGTGTTATTGTTTATTCCTCTTTTTATACCTTACTAATTTTATTTCGTTCGCTCTCTCTCTCTCTCCTCTCTCTCTCTCTCTCTTTGTCCCTCTTTCTCTCTCTTTGTCTCTCTTTCTCTCTCACTCGGTGTCTGATGAATTCTTAGACATTATTGCAGGCCAATCTTCAAAGGCTGTCCAACGGACATTAGTTGTGTGTGGCTCGGGACAAAAACGCAACCACCAACCCACCCACCCACCGCACACACAAGCGCGCGCCCGCCCACCCGCGCGCACAGCCTGGAGCGGTATAAGTAACCGTTTGCCGGTTCGGCCATGGAGACGGCCACGACAAACACACGAGCAGCGAACAGAGAACTGTCACAGAGAATCGGAGACCGAACCATACGGCGGCCTTTGAATTGCGCTGAAAGTGACAGGTCGGTAATTGAGTTACCAATGATGTATCTTGTTTTAGCTGCAGGACATTCTAACCCGATTGCCCCACCCACGGGGTGGGTGGAGCACGGAGAGTGGGGCGAGGCGCCGGCTATGCAAACATCATAACTGATTCACCGAAATGAATCCACAAATCGAACGCCGCATGTTGCGGCATAACACAATAAAAGCATCATCACTTTAATCGAATTAGCCTCCACCTCGATTTGCGGCGCGGTTGGCCGGTCGGTCAGACCAGACCTCGTTCACCCGCCAGGCATGCACCCCTGACCTTCCTCTTTCTGTCTCAAACTGTCCCATGTCCGCTTCTGTAACGTCCCCCCCCATCTGTGGCTTGGGCTGACTGCCAGACGCTACTTCTTTGGGCAGCGGTTAGCTGTTTTGTTCTCCTTATGCTCCGTTGGACTCCGACACTACAGACTCCATTCGAGCACTCGAGATCGAATAAGAGAATGCGATCGAGCAGCCGAGTGTACCGGCGTGTGCCAACCAAACGTGCGTTGCCACAAATGTAACGTGTAAACGAAACAACGCGGTCTTCGATCTTTACTCCGTTTGGGAGTCGAGAAGGTCGCGGTCCACTTGCACATGATGGAGACGCCTGGTGGCTCAACGGTTTGTGGACGCGCCTGGTGGCTCACAAAAATTCACTGTTCATAGAACTGTATGATTAATACGGCCCGGTCCGTTCTTTTAAGATGAAAAAAAAGTACTAAATGCGCCAGAATCGTAGCCTAAAATGGCCTCCAGGAACCATGAGCGTGGAGTATGACATTTTTTTTTATACTAAGCTGGACTGATGATCTCATGATCAGTCGGTGCATGATCAGTCGAACGATTACAATTTCTGGCTGTCGCTTGCACATGACTGAAGCCCGATACTAGCTGCCGACCTAACGTCCATGGAGACGGTAGTGATTTTGTGTGCAGTGCTGCCTGCAGGGCAGGGCTCTTATGAAAGGCACAACCCACCTGGAGTCTGACGAGAGCCATACGCTAAATGGGCCGGAAAGGGGTAGGCCTACAGCGAATACTATTCACTGTTGCACGGTTTGACTGGTCCATCTTTGCTTCATCTTCAGACAGAGACAGAGTTCATGTCTCCGAATAGCGGATGAAAGTCCTGAAATTATCAAACTATTTGTGAGCAACCTTAGCCTAGACCGTGGCGTTCTCATCACTAGCTGTGAGCGAAACGTCTTTTGACAGCTACCAGATCCAACAGAACCGGATTTAGACGGATTTCGCAACGGTGAACATAATTTGTGCCCCATGGGGGTGGCGAATACCGATCGATAGCGACCGATCTAATGCAGATACAATTCCTTCAGTACGTGGACCTTGTCACCTATGGAACTTTGAATGAGGCCCATCAGATCTTGGTTTTTATTTTGGTCAACGGTTTGCCAGCCAGATTTAGTGTGTCCAGGATGACCCACTAACGATTGCCGAATGTCTAAGATGTGTGGCGCACGTTCCTAGATGCATACATGGTGCCATACCTTTCATCTTTAGTCTCTGCCGATTGGCCACTTCAACATCCGGATACTCTAGCATCCTTGGAGTGACAGATTTGCTGCTTTACATTCCGTCGCCTTGAGTTCAATCAATGGCAAAAGAAATTTATTGTCCTTCTCCGGGTTTATCGTCGTGCACATATAGTATGTGTGTATCGTCTACGTGAAGTGTTTTCCAAATAGTGCCCGATCTGCGCGAACAATGGCTCTCCAATGACCGAACAACGAACGAATAATGATCAAAAATAGTACACAAAAAACCGAAACAACTTAAAAGTCCTCTCGACAGCACCGACGTTTTGTGAGGGAGTCGAATTCCTAGCAAGATCTCCCATCCACTCCACAGACCCTACCCCACTACCACCGCAATTGCGGGCGGAGGTTGGGAGGTTTTTTCTTTCTTCCAGCACAATGTACTTGGAACATGGAGAGTGGAGCTCGGAAACTCGATGACTATTTAAACACCGGCCCTTCGCATCGATCTCTCTCTCTCTCTCTCTCTCTATCTACCTTTGCCCATCTCCGTCACAGGTATGTACTAGAATAGACCAGGGCGGATGCTGCCAGTTACCACCCATCGACGGTTACATAAAAAGTGCATCATTCGCTGTGATCCAATTATGCTTACAAAATGCAATTCTATGTGGATGCGCCATGTATGTGTTTGTGCGCGCGCAAGGTACTATTCCCAGAAAAGCTTCCTCCCACAAAGTCCAAGAGCCCCCCCCTCTTCACCCCTTTTCATCAACCCTCCCCACCCCACCAACCCCTTACTAGAGGAAAAGAAACAATCAAACCCGAAAAAAAGGTCCACAGTCTACATGCCCCATGTACTAGTGCCGTGTAGTACACAGCGCAGCACATAGGATCGGACACCCTATGTGCGGACACCCTATGTGCGTGCGTGGACCGATCGCAGCCAGCATCCCGAGCCATCCCGAGGCCATCAGCATACAGCGCCCCAGCGCCAGTAAATAACAGCCAGGCTCGGGACGTAAATTATTCGCGTTCTTCGCCGGGCGCCGGGCGAACAAAGGATTTCAACGACAGTGCTGACACGACAACGACACACCGGCGCGGCGCACACACTGGCGGCTGTATGTGCTGTAAGAGAAGAGCGTGTGCCCAGCATCGCCATCGACAATAACCGCGCTACCCAGGTACTATAGTTGACTGGGCTCGATGTAAATGAAGTACTACTTTTGCGGCGGAGGCACAATATATGTGCCCCTCGCGCGCACGTATGTGTGGGTGGGTGGGTGTGCTGGCTTCGGCTTCGTACGCCGAAATTTTGTGCACTGCACAGGGCGCGCGCCCGAAGTGCCCAAAGCGCGAAGGCACTTGGCCTATGTACTTTATGTACGCGTCTCCAAATTGGAACTTGTACATTATATTGTTCTCTTATTCTCCTGCGTTGGGCGGCTGGTCTTTGATGTATGGTCGCATGGCATTTGCACCCCGTGCACTACATGGGCCCCAGGTCGGTCGACTGTTGTGTGTAAGGATCTTTACACACCCACCCTATATAGCTGTCCACACGGCTCGCGGCCCATAGCGGTTCGTGCCGTGCACATTACCGGAACCGGGTACCATTTACAGCGAGGTACATAAACCTGGACGGGCGGACAGGACGTCGAGATGCCGAGCGCGTATTTATATAAACGTGGCCGTGGGTATGTAGCGGCCTACAGCATTTGTGCTTGCCTGCTCGTGTAGAGTACCGCGCGCGGTACATTACTATGTGGCGCAGCGGTGTGCTTGTTTGCCAACAATCTCATCGGGCTCAATTTACAATTCTGCTGCGTTCCCTGCTGCTGTTACATAGCGCCACACTGCACAGCGCAGAACATGCACCTATTATTTTTGCGCTTGCAAAAAGGCTTGTCCCTTGGTTTTGGTGGTACATGGTGTGTGCACCGGTATATTGGGTATACGATGGGCGTTATGTTCCTGAAATAGACAGAGAGAGAGAGAGAGAGAGAAAGATAGAGAGAAAGCGCAGTAAGAAAGAGAAAGAGCGGCTCCGTCCGTTAGTACCTAGCGTCCTCGGCAGAAGGTCGCGGTAATGAGTGCGATTCGATGGACCGACAACGGCAGCGCCGGTCGGTCGTCGGGCTACATGTACCTGGAAACCTGGTCCTGGTCCGTTCTATCGCGACTGCCGACCTTGCCCAGGGCCTTTCCACCCGCAATCGGTCCTGCGAATGATCTATCTGCCCGACAGGAAATACGTAGCGCGTATTTCCTGTCTCTTATGTGCTGTGGTACTCGACCCGACCAATTACATAGGTGCTGGGCGACGGAATGCTATCGCCACAGTGCTGTATAATTTGGCACCGTCAGCAGCAACGCCGGTGGACGGCTATTTTGACAGCGCTATGTGCGCGCTCGAGCACCTAAGGCTACACACTGAACCGTTCTCGCTGCGCTTCGTGGTTGTGTGCGAGGGAAGCCAGTGCCCCAAGCAGCAGGGAAACGCGAGCTACTCCAGTGCAACCAACACCACCACTCGCAGGGTACAGCTCAGCTATACACAATACCAACGACGACCATGACGACTGCTGCTGCTGCTGGCGGTACACACGCGTAGAGATAGCTAATGTACAGTGTACACACAGCCGACTTCAACCCAAAACACGGTATTAGACGACACCTAGACCAGTGCGTGCACCTCCAAGCCGGGGCCATTTTAGAGCACCGAAAGCTGTTTTGTTATTTTCGGGAACTTACTTGTTGAAATTTCTGCCTGCCGGACTCGACCCGCGGTTAAAACGGAAACCAAACCAATCGGTTACCCATTGTTGGCCCCCCTTCTTTGTTTTGTTTTACGGTCTACGGGATTGTCGGTAATTTTGCCGGACAGCAAAAAGCTGGACGGTTCTAACACCGGGCGCATCTGTCAAAACGCACTTGTCAAACGCACTCGAATTTTGACCCCCGGTCCGCAGATCATCTGTCAACGGTGGATCGATGCTCCAGTGGGATCTTCTGCGAGCGGTGTTTACGCAGACCCAGCCCCCGGAATACCGGAAAACGGGAGACCGGTTTTTGCGCGGCGTTTCTCCAACTCGGTGCTACCGGACGGATGGACTAATGGAAAACCAGCACATTCCCCGGCAGGCGGTCAAGAGCTTAACGATACCCGGAACCACACAGCGCCCCGTTGCCCGATGGTTACTATCGGCTGGGCCGGGCGAGGTGGCCGTGTGCACCCGGAATGGAACGAAGTAGGTACTAACGCCAAACGCCAAAGGCTTTGCACCATCAAATTCAAACGATTGTTTCAAGGTTTTCTTCGATGGTGTGGCATCCGAGGTTAAAAGCGGCAGTCACATTAGCCCGGCATCATCTCGTTCCGGCGAAGCTTTTACAACTTTAACGAGTACAGGAGATGGCACCCGGAAGGCATAAAAATAGAGCGTAACCGACTGGTCGCAAACTTTGCGGCTTCAGCTTTGATGGGTGCTATAAAATGCTTGCCTGCCTGCCGCCAGCCTGCCTGTCTGCCACCTGCTACTGCTTCCTGGTGTTCCGCGGTTCGGGGGTGAGTGCCGCGACAGGATAATGCTAGAAAATACTTCGCGAGCCGGAGCGTCCTGCGACGGACACGGGCGCGGTGGAAGACCGACCACCATCACGCACGAGGACGAGCGCTGGCCTTCGCGTTAGTCCTTCGGGTCGCGTCGTCTGGTTCGGGTCTCGCGCCGTTCCACTCACGACTCACGGTCGTGGCTCACCAACACACACCGAGCGGGAGGGGAAAGCGAGCGAATAGGACACACTGTGGCGACGTTCGGGTGCTCGGTCCACATGGTTGCCACAGGAAACAGGATACTCGGTCCACCCTCATACACACAGGCGCTGATGCATTGCGTCATTGCGCCACTTCCCGCCAGTGTCAATGAGGACCGGTCGCTTCGAATACATAGGCACCATCTCGGTATGAGTGTGTGGGTGGCGCAGGTCGCTGGCTGCCGAGAGTCGGCAGGTGGTGGGTGGTGGCGCCAGGGGAGACTCTCACTGTTCCGACCAACTCGTAGCCTCCTTCCCGCACCATCCCCCGTTACCTGGAGCCGAGAGTCGAGGCGGCAGCAGACGCCCGCGCGCTCTTCGTCAACTAGGTCAGACATGACCTTGACAATGGATTTTGGCGTGTGGCTGTATTGGGTGCATCCTGTCGCTGGCACCGCTGCTGCTGGCTGGTGTCGCCGTCGCTTCACCTCCCCCTGGTGTCGCTGCACGCCGCGAATTAGAAACTGAGTGTATGTGTGTCACATCGGAGGGGCGAGATACGGATAGGGAGAGAGCGACCGAGCGGGCGGTCCTCCCTCTCCGCCCCGGACCCCGTCGTCTGCCAGGCGGTGTTCCTGCGTTCGTTGCGGCTCGGGCGCTCTCTCAGCAGGCTCTTGGCGCACCACTCTGCGGGCGGTTTACGATCTGCGGCGCGCCTCGATGATGATTAACACATCCACTCGCCACTCGGCAACGGTTTTTTTATGATTATTTTTCTACTTCCACTAGATAGACTACTTTTTGATGCGTTTCCGAACGGAATGGGGTGATTTGTGCAGGCTTTAGTACGGCTATTCAGCCGTTCCTGTTGAAACTAAAATGAAGCAAATCGCCGCCTTGTGTACCGCGACCGGCCGACCGCCCGCCCGCCCGGTCCCATTGGCCAAGCGGAGCGTATCGTCGAGAAGTTCGAATCGATTTGACGTCCATCACGGACGACGTCTATTAGCGCGTTTCTATGGCACTGACTGGTGGCGGGCATTGCAATGTGATAAAACCAGTGGCAGTGCACGTTGCTGATGATGATTATAAGGATTTACGATTGTTGGTTCTTACGGACTAGAGATCGATTACTTATCAGTATCGCGGAAACGACATGATTGAAAGAAGTTGAAAAATTGGTCGCTCTCGAAAAGGTTGATTTCGCATACGGTTGCTTCCATATTGTTCCTGTATCCGCCATCCTGCTAGCAGCATTGTAGCACCTTTCGCCTGACCAACCGTATTGAAATGACGGGATGAGACATTTTGGTTCCACAACAGCGTGTCCTGTAGGCGCACACGCTGGTCCTAGTTTGGTGTTCAACATTTGAAGATCTCTTAAAACGATCGAGATCTAAACGCAAAAACCATGTTACACGGGTACTACTGCTACGAAGGTCATGGCAATTAAATTTCTTATTATTATTAAACATTATTTAATTACTGTTTACACTCCTATTCCACATTATTTTTAATCCTAAAGAACGGACGGGGTCGTATTTGTTCATCCTACTTCACAATTCTAACCAACTTTACGCCTATGCATCGTGGAGGATACCAGGCGCAGCTCCATTTCCTTTACAAAGTCTGTAGCTGTAGGAAAATTCAATAATTCGCTAGGAATAGCTTCAATCCATAAACTTCTTATCATACTGCTCATACATCCCGTACATGCCATAGTTTCTTTCGTTTACGCAGCACCGATTAATCTGTTTCGTGAATAATTACGCCAAAATAGTGTGAAAGTTTCAGTTCATCACATTCCGAGCCGGAATTGTATTATTTTTTTTAATCTTACAAAAACAGAGCGGGACCTATTTATAGGATTTGTAATAGCCGGATAAGAAACATAATCACTTATCACGAGAAAGGTGCCAAAGAAGAAGCTGACACTTATTATGAAGATTTGAATGGGAAAACGACTATTACGGTAACTTTGTATGGTTAACCGATCAGAAGCTTACACCAGCTACGTCTGGTATGGTCCGGTGGACCTGACCGGTGGTATTCAGTCTCCGCATGGCGACCTGAATTAAACCGCCGCCAATAAAGGCCTAGATAAGCCACCGCCTTCAAATCATCTTCTCAAGGCCCTTTGGTTGTCCGACGTCAGCCTCTCGATTGCTCCTTTTGGATGTTGGTCTCAATGTGTTCCGTAAAGTTAGGTTGCGTTTCACTTAACTAAACAATAAATCAAATAAATCCGTCCGTGTCCGATTGCGATCGTTGCGAAACGAATCATATTCTTTGGCACTGTTTCGAATCATGCCAGCTGTCGGAACCATCAACGTTCTTGTGCTTTTCACTAAACCGAAAGTATCCAGGTGCAGCAACAATTTCTTACAGAAGGTAACAAATCAAAAAAATACTATTATATTTTTATGTTTTAGAATAGATAGAGTCCATCAAGGACGTAAGGTTCTAAATAAATACTTGATGCACTGTTTGGCGGTCTGTGCTGACACCGTTCGCGTGGGAACCGATAAATCGGTACATCGTTAGCAGATGATCTACGGACGAACCTAGAAATCGACGTTTCAGAAAACTAAACGTTTTTGAAAGCATTACCCGAAGCGTATGTTAGTAGGGATACCGTACGGCAAATAATAGTCGTCTCAACGAACATATGCTGCAGTTACTGAATGTGCGATGATCCTTAAGGACGTCGTTTCCTGGGATTGGCCAAATATAACACCTTTCGCTTAACTTCTTTTCTTCACCATTGAATCAATTTCGAGGAACTGCTCGACAAAAGCTGTTTTCACGACGGAATGATTTTTTTACGGTTTTGCTGATGACGTTTTGTCGGATTCTAAGACAGCGCTTTCCAACCGCGTGATTCATGAGCCCCGGTCAGTTTGATGCTCATAACAATTTCGATAAGTGTGATTCTGTGTCTGATGATGGTGCATGGGCTGCGTTATGAGTATTGTTCAACAACTGGCGGGGTTCAGTGAATTTTATGGCGATTTTTTTATTTTTGATATTATTTGAAAACCCAATTTTAATTTTTGAAACACAGTCAAATGTTCACTAGTATTTATTTGTATTAGAAGGGATAGAGCCGTACTAACAGTGTTGCACTTAAGTTAACTGTCAGGTTTCGAACTGACGTTTTTCACCAATAAACCGATGAATCGGGGCAGCGAGTCCTGAAAGCGTACCTTCCACAGTGCAGCCAGATTGCATTCTGTCGAATTGACGGTTTGTTTCATGAACCATTTTTTGATGGGTTGGAAATTTTGCCTGAGTGTTTCTTCTGTTAATGCGTACTTTTATGCGACTAAAGAGTAATCTAATGTATGACAGTGCAAGGCATCGGTTATTTTATTTCTATTTGTAAATAAATTTCATTTATTTTATTTACAATCGTTTGAAAGAATAACAGAACTGGAATATTTAAGGAACGGTCATTAGTTAGCTTAGCATGATGTTGCCCGGACCATTACTCAGGGGCCCGCGTAGGTATAAAGTTGGGAGCCGGTATTTATCTATTAATCCAAACACTTATTCGATATAGATTCGATACTTCACTTAGCACTACCAAATACTTCTCACAAACCAGGCACTCAAAAAAACAATACCGCTTCATGGCGCACTCGAAAGAATGTCGTTTCACCAGAAGTTTTCTTCTGTACAGACTCTTTTGCACGCACGAGGATATTCGGGCTAGAGTACTAGGCAGATGCTCAAATTGATTTTTGACCGCAATGTGGAATGACAATGGCAGAGCCGTTACAACCGCGCATTAGTACACACTGTATGATTAGAATGACGGATCATCCTGCAAAGTTTTCTTAGTCCGTCCACACAATGACATTGCGACGAAGTCATAAATTGTCCAGGACTGGTCGGCGGTTGACGGACAGCGTAACACAACATCCCTTCAAAGAACAAAAATAAATTTCGTAGACAATGACCACCATTATAGCCGGCTGCTTCCGCATCCTCTACGACCGTTTATTACTACTTTTGTATTCTTTTTCTCGTAAAGCTGGTACTTTGGATAACGTAGCCTATTGCAGGCCCTTTTGGAGTAGCAAACTATGTTGGATGTTTGTGATTTGGTGTGGATATTTCTTTACACAATGTTATACGCCACCATAACTTTGCACAAAGTAAACGACTGGCTAACGGGATTGAGTACGCTTTTTACTCAAGGAAAGCTGAGAGTAAACGACTTTTTGCTGCAGCGAAGTCACAGTCATCACCAGTCGACACCAATCGAGTCTGCTCAACCCCAGTACTTTTAGACGGGCGACCATTGACGCAGATCACAACCTGCTTGGAGCAGTGATTCGATGCAGAATAATTCGCCTAAGTCTAATTGGGTGGGAACGTCGTTTCAATACGACTTTCAAGAACTTCGACGAAGCTGCGTGTAGGTACCTGTGACGGAACGAATGGACATAGCGGATGAAGCAATGACAGATATGAAAATAGTTTAAAAATCAAAAAAGCAAAAAGTTCTTAAGAAAAAGAAATGATTGTGGAAAACTGAAAGTCTGCGGGAACTTCACGAAAACAGAGTGCGTTACGGTCTCATAAGATGTTTTTACAAACCGTCATCCGATCATCGAAACAACTTAAGACACCCTGCTGCCGGAAAAGAGGAAGGAAATCTGACCAGTATCCAGTCAGAGCTCCTCTCGCAATGGACCCAGAACCCTTTGATGAACGACTCAATGAGCAGTAAACAGACTCGGGTGCTATCTGTCGACTACAGAATAACAAACCATCAGGCACCGACTTCCGATCTTGCCATCGATTTCAAGGCCATATGATAGCACAGCTAAAGTAAAAGTGTATGAGACCCTAACCCGGAGACCCTAAGTTACCGGACTTGTAAGAACAAGGCCGGGTCTGATAGATGGCAAGCTCTCCAATAACTTCGCTACCACATAGTCTAGCTTGCCTCCTTTTCAACATCGCCCTGGACCATTCATTTCCGGGTACCCTGGAGCGAAGGCCTCCAGTTGCGGATCATCTGCTGATCATTGAGCAAATTGTGGACATTCTTGGTCTGCAGATAAACAAGAATAAGACCAAACTCATGGTGGTACCATCATTGGCACTACTAACAACGTGCCGACGTGTGGGTGACGTAACTAAAGTTAGCTAAAGGTGAGTTAATCTAAAGTATGAAGTTGTCTCATGCTTAACCTATCTAGGGTCAAAAGAGCACTAACCACTAACAACCAAATAATTGGAGAGATTCGCACTAGAGTGCTCTCTAGTTAATTTAAAGTCCGAAGAAACAATTTCGCTCACTGCGATTATACACATTTATTGTAAACCCAATACTTACATACGCATCTGTACAAGTAACTGTCGAAATCTTCTTAGCCGCGTCCGAGAAGAACTTTGGCCCCTTATCTGTGGAGGGGCAATGGAAAAGCCGCTACAACAGCGAGCTGTACGCACTGTACGACGACGACTTCACGACGTCGTGCAGCGTATACGCCTCGCCAGGCTCCGGTGGACTGATCATGTTCTGAGTACACGCGGGCGACAGTCCAGACCGCGCTCGAAATGATGTGACTACATCGATAGCGATCAGGTACAGCATCTTTCACGATCGGATTAAAATGCTGTAGCTACAATACGCGAAACGCGATTCACGACACCAGTACAGGTTCACTGGAATAACATTCGTAACATGAGCAACATGTTCATGCATTGTTCCTCCAATTCAATGATTGCAAACCCGGACCCGTTAGACCTAGTTTCCAATTAACGCCAAGCGCCTGACAAAGGCTGGCGCTGCCGGATGCACATTTTTAAGGTGATGCAAATCAAAACTTCCCCATATAGTCTTCCGTGTGGGCATCTATGGGTCTATGCGGCCTCAGTTGAAAGTCAAATGATTTAGCCAACTCTCTCCCACATAAAAAGCAGGGGATGTCCACATGCTAGCGGGTCTGTGTGGTGTTGATGGAAGGTGGCCCTTCAGAGGCCCCCAACCTAATGGGCCACGTGTGAACGTGTTTGATTTGAAATTACGCGAGATGCAGTTTGCTTCATTTCACTCCATCTGTGTTGCTGGGCCGGCCTGCTTTGTGGATTTCGCTTTTCACCTCACACCCTTATGCTACTCTCCATTTACCTGTAACACGACGTTGGTTTTGGCACTATCTCGGTGTCGACCTCGACTAGCACCCTAACCCTTGGGTGGTGCCATAAAGGGGAAGAATAATAGAAAATCGCGAGCAAAATGAATTCTCCATCATATTGGGTCAACAGTGGAGCTAGAGTCTGAGCCTGGGCCTGCTTACATTAAATTCGGCCCAACAGTGTGCTATGTGCTCCGGTAGCTCCTCCTTACCAGCGGCACACCACACAAAGCCAAAGTGTTTGAAATGCAACGTGTACGCGCGGCAATGCTGCAGTTTTCCGTGTTTTACTTCTTTTTGTGAGTTTAACTTTTTGTTGTTTTTTCCCCACTCGTGGATCCTCCATGTGAGACGACGGCACAAAGTGTACGATAATTATTTAGTTGCTTGGGCTTTTTTCCGACCCTGCCGCACAGTGCCTGCAGTTCTGCTAGAATCCGATGGCATTCAGCGTGGCGTTCGTCTCATACATATACTTGCTATGTATGTACCTTCTAGGTTCGGTCGATTTATGTTGGCAGCGGTTTCAACCCGGCAACGACAAGGCTTGATCCTCAAAGTCGCCGGGGTCGTCGGAGCCGAAGCACCAGAACACTCCCATTCGGCGGTATTTCGCAGGAGCGGCCACGAGTCGCCGAATATAGTGTCCTGGTGGGTGGTATCGGTCCGACCCGGCCCGCAATTTTATGTTGATCCGCAAACAAGGGCGCTGATTCGCCGAAGGCCGGCGCCGGCGCAGACCGAATATGTGGAGTCACCGGGTCGGCCGTCGAATGGGAACGCGACGTCCTTGGCGCGCGGGACGTTTTCATCGCCGATAACCAGCCGCCCGATAGGAGGAGCTCCGATGACGACGACGACGACGACGATGACGGTTCGGGCCCGACGAACCATCGATGGCTTTTGGCTGGGCTGGGCCCTCCCGTTTCGTTGGCCGACCGTTCGGCCGAAAAGGTCCTGTCGGCGAAGGCGCCGAACCCCGAGCCCCGAGCCTTACATACACACGGTTCGGGGTGGGTGGAATGCCTATGGCCAAAATACATAGTACATAGCTAGCGATTCCGTCTCTTGAGCCCTCGAGGCTGCGCCGAAGAAGATTGTTGGTGCTGCTGCTGCTGCTGCCACCGACCCCACGCTGAGGAATTGGATAGATCAAAGTTTAATAAATTTAAAATATGGCTCTCCGGGCCCCAACGCAACGCCAAGTTCTCCTCCTCACCCCGCATCCAGCCTGCTTTACCAGGTATGGGTCGAGGGTTTCCTCAACAAACTTAAAATTTCCACGTACAGAACGGGCGGCGAGCGGGGAGTTGCCCGATAGTTGGAGCGACTCGGGCCAAGCCACGCAGCACGCAAGCGGGCGCGGGGCAGTTTTCGGTGATTGTTTGGCATGGCTTTTAATTATACCAACGACCACCGGCCCCCGGCCACACATCCTCTTCTTCGCAAGCTCCGAATCGAAAAGTGGGCAAACCTTTGCCACTTGCAGATTGGCGTTACAAAGACGCTGCCCAAAAACTTCGCAAACTGACTCAGACGAGGTGCGTTAGGCTATTAGGTGAACGTGTTGCGTCGCTTGGCGTGGAGCATTATCGAGCCATGGGATGGCAACGCATCGCGATCAAGCATCGTTTTCCGCGGTGACTTTAGTGTCCGCGCCAAAGAGGAAGGCGTTTGCTGACGCCCAAAACTGTGGGAGAATGATTTCTTTGTTGTTCACAGTACTTTGCGTACTTTGGGGACGCATACGCGACCTTCTAAAAATTTTCTGAAGAATGTTTTCTCCTGACCTGGCTCTCGGTTTTGGATGGTCCTAGAAAGTCTCGATGCTCGATGTTTTCGGCACTTTTCGCAATCCGGCATTCCGGTCGAAGCTAGTGTTCCGTTACTAGGCCAACAAAGCCCAACCTGCGTCTCGACAGTCGAGTAGGACGCTAATGCGAGTTTAAGTACTCGATGGACACCAGTATAGTACTCGAAAAAAAGTGATCGATCCAACAATCTGATCGAAACCTATCTGATCGCTACGACACGAACGAAAGTACAAACAATTGAAGCCGACCGTCGATTGACCAGTTTTCATGGCAAGACCATTGGAGTCGGAAGGACAACATCGTATCAATGTCGTTAGCTGATCTCGGGCAAAGCTATCTGTTCTACTCGTCTCAAATACTACCCGTTTGTGCAATGTTCATTATATTCATTCATTATAGCAGCAATGTAAGCAAAACAAGGCTTGCAAGGCTTTAGCGTGTAACCTGCCCAAAAACCAATTGTTCCTTAAAACTATTGTTTTTGCTGCTGAACCTCAACTTCGAGTCTTTGATAGATACCGTCAATGCTTATCTTGAATTTGCGGAATGAATTTTGCTGATCTCACATTTTGCTAAAATGTTGCGAGACTAGTTAGAAATTCACCACTCCTCGCTTTTTATGCGTTTCTGATAAATACAGAAAACCAATCGAAACCATGCACGTGTCTAATGGAAAAATGGGGAGCCATTTTGTAGCTTTTTGGTACGTACACAAACCAACTTTTCAACTACCCAGTATACAAATAGTGGGAGCCATTGCCAATAACTTGCCACTTTTGAAACTTTTTGATTCGGGTAATTTGACCATTGCGTTTTAATCTTTGAAAATTTATAGTAGTTCCTAATTCAGCTTTGAGTCATTCTTTTCTTTATCGGACATAATGATTCATTTGTTTACAGCCAAGCCACTAATTGCACTGTGGTGCGCCATAGACAATGTGATCTACGGACTACTTCCTTCCGGTTCAGAATAGTATACAAAATGCTCGAAAATCGACTGAACACCATTCCGGTGCGACTGAAATCCGTCAACTACATATATTGAACTCACAAAGGGCTGTAGCACCTTCCAATGTTGAGTTTTACGCTAAGATGTAGATGGACCACTTTTACACTCGATCCATGGTTTTGTATTTCCAGCGCAATTTATGTGAACAAACTAGGGCCAAGGTACCTTTTGTTGCCCAACCTCTTGACAAATTTTATCCAGAGGTTTTCCAGGATATACGACTCTGAGGCAGCGCTTGGAGCTAACGCAAGTAACGCAAGTTGAAGCGGTATTTGCAGCCTTGAACAAACTCGTGGGTCACTGATACTGATATTTTAACTATTTATGCACGAACCGCACACAACTTCAGAAATGCATGCATTTACCGTGTTTTTGTTGTATTTTTTAGTATGAAATCTAAAATACTTGGAACATAAATTTTGCATTCTTCGATCGGTCATGGAACAACATCCGCAACAATAGTTTCTGCCTAGCATAGTTTAGCATTCTCTTTCTATGCAGTCTATTGCTTAGTTTATAGATTTCCGTCTCGAATTATGCACATTCATGCATAAATCACGTCGGCTTGTGAAGAGTGTAATCAGTGAGATGCAATAATGCATGAAACAGTGAAATATTTACCACAGACACCAGGCTGGGGATGAAGGTTACCTTTGCTTAATGCTTGGATATCACGCATAGTTACTCGGTAACATATTATTATTATGCATGGAGCATATTAGTATGCTAAAATTAGTAAAAAAAAGTGCTACTGCAAAATTTACAGCTGCAATAATCTTATGTAAAGCTAAACGAAGCATATCCAATTGATAATAAGCCGTTGCAGGGCTGCTGCCTGATAAACGTTAGATTTGAAAGTTAGTTTAAGAATTTACTCATAGATGTCGCTGGCGTGAAACTTGTTCGAGCCCTGCACGTTTATGCTCACGGCGCTGCAGTAGCCCTGACTGACAGCTGCTACCATCGACACAAACACGCAGTGTTCGAAGTGTTTAGCATTCGAAGCACGTCGATAACAACGGCGTGCAGAGCGCAGCGGGGGATGGGGCGTAATCGACCCACGTAATCGGAAGGATGATACGGGCATAATGTGCAGTGCAAATACTAGGCGGGCTCCCTGAGTCGCATCCTACAAAGAAAACGACGAGAGACAACATGTGGTGAAATCGAACAGCGACTTGAAGTCAGTGACTGCCATCATGACGCTGGCGTCAAAGTGTTGTGCCGTGAAACCGCAGGTCTCATCGAAGCAGGATGCAAATCGGTACTTTGTTGGGCTGCTCCTGGTGCTGTCGGGGGGTGGCCTCTGGTTGCGCCAGGGCGTGAAACATGATGCCGGCGCAGAAAAGTTGTCCCTAGAGCTGACTAACATCCCACAGGTGGCGCTCGACAAAGATGCCGAGCTGTCTAGGGCCCGCAATCGTAACTGCTCTTACTGGGACTGCTTCAACGTATACCGGTGCGGTCAACGGTCGGTCGTTGGTGTTGACGGCGAGCAGGAGCGCATTCTGATCTACGTGTATCCGCTGAAGGAGTACAGCGATGCGGACAGCAAGCGCCCGGCCCACCAGCTGTCGCGAGAGTTTTTCACGATAGTAAAGACTGTCGTAAACAGCCCGTATTATACTGCGAACCCGAACGAAGCGTGCCTATTCCTACCCACGATAGACACACTAAACCAGAACCGGATAGACACCAATCTGGTGGGCAAGGCACTCGCATCGCTGCCATAGTAAATCCAGTCTACCGCGAACGGTCTACTGTGACCCATTTGAATCTCGCCCTTACCTTTGCTTGTTTACTCTTTTTCAGTTGGGAAAATGGTGAAAACCATTTGCTCTTCAATTTCTTGGCCGGTTCGAAGCCGGACTATAGCACGGTGCTGGACGTTAACACCGACCGTGCCATGATACTTGGCGCCGGGTTCGACAGCTGGACGTACCGGCCGGACTTTGATCTGCCCATCCCGATGTACAGCGCGACGTTGGAGCATTACCAGCCCAATCTGGCGAAGGAGCGCACCGTGTTGCTCATCTCGTCACAGACAAACATCCTTCCGCGACAGTATCGCGTTCTGCAGGAACTGTCCTACGACTATCCGAACGAGCTACTGTTGCTGCAACGCTGTCCAAGCTCTACGGTGAAGGTCGACGAATCGATCGACATGAACTCGCCTGGTGAGTCGCGCAACAGTGACCGATTGCCCGACAGTAGTCAAACCGATGTTAGGTGCAACTTTCCACAAGGCAACGAATACGAGTATCCGGTAGTGCTGGAAAGTGGTACCTTTTGTCTCGTTGCACGTGGCGTGCGACTTTCACAGCCGACACTGTTGGAGGCGATGGCCGCAGGATGTATTCCGGTAATTGTGGCCGACAACCTGGTGCTCCCGTTCAGCAACATCTTAGACTGGGAGCTACTATCGATACGGGTTTACGAAAGTAACCTGCACGGGGTGATGTCAGTGCTCAAAAGTGTATCGGCCGATCGAATCCGTGAGATGCTCTCGCATGTGCGGCATGTGTGTGACCGCTATTTTGCGTCACTCGAACGAATCGTGCTGACCGCGCTAGATCAGCTGAACGATCGCGTATTTCCGCACCTAAGCAAAACGTACATGCACTGGAACATCGCTCCACACCAGAAAACGACTCAAAATCCCCTGTTTCTGCCGCTTATAGCACCAAAGGCTCAGGGTTTCACCGCTGTCATACTCACGTACGATCGTATAGAAAGCCTGTACATTCTTATTCAGAAGCTGGCCACCGTTTCATCGTTGCAAAAAATTTTGGTTGTATGGAACAACCAGAGGAAAGCACCACCTCATCCGTCGCTGTTTCCGAAGATTGGCAAACCGCTGAAGGTTATCCAGACGGTCGCCAACAAGCTGTCGAATCGGTTCTACCCATACGAGGAAATCGAAACCGAAGCCATACTGACGATCGATGACGACATCGTAATGCTGACCGCCGATGAGCTCGACTTCGGGTATGAGGTGTGGCGCGAGTATCCCGACCGGATCGTGGGATTTCCGAGTCGCACGCACGTCTGGGATAACCAGACTGGTCGCTGGCGGTACGAATCGGAGTGGACGAACCAAATCTCGATGGTGCTGACCGGAGCCGCCTTTCATCACAAGTACTGGAGCTACATGTACACGAACGCTATGCCCGGAAACATCAAGGAGTGGGTGGACGAGCACATGAACTGCGAGGACAT
The DNA here is from genome assembly GCF_943735745.2 of Anopheles bellator. Taxonomy (NCBI): domain Eukaryota; kingdom Metazoa; phylum Arthropoda; class Insecta; order Diptera; family Culicidae; genus Anopheles; species Anopheles bellator. The sequence goes on along the minus strand of NC_071287.1, from coordinate 9,411,003 downwards.
TGCGATGAACTTTCTGGTGAGCAATATCACTAATAAGCCCCCGATCAAGGTTGCACCGCGTAAAAAGTTCAAGTGCCCAGAGTGTACCAACAACGAGATGCTTTCGGCCGACTTGAACCACATGACAGAGCGGTCTGCGTGTATCAACCAGTTCGCCGAAATTTACGGTACGATGCCACTGCGCACGGTCGAGTTCCGAGCGGATCCAGTATTGTTCAAGGACAACTTCCCGGAGAAATTGAAGCGCTTCAACGATATTGGTAGCCTATAGAAAAATACTGCCTGTTAATGTAAATTGGAAGCACCATCAAGATTATGTAGTAAGTGTTGGGATACTAGCCTTTTAACACAAGCACGATTAAGTTAGTAGTTGATTTTAATTAGGTACATTGATGTTTTACATTTTACTCCCACATACCTCAAACGATTATTTTAATTTAGTACTTTGACGGTTTACTCTTTACACTAACATACCTTTTTAAAGCTTTTTAACCCATACCTCAGTAGTTGATTGTAATTTGGTACAATTTTGGATGTATTTTTTTATAACTGTTCTGTGTCGTACCTCAATTCTTTTATCTGGTGACGTTATGAGTCTTGGAATATTTATGATTGATGTCTGTTTGTATGAATCATCTATTCGTTGTGAGTTTTAATAGTTTTTTGGTGTTCCATATGCCATTGCAATTGTCTTGTCTCTCATAAATTCTTGAATTTCATTGATTGACTATGATTTGATACATGTTATTTATTAGCACGTTGGTGCCACAACTGTCAGTACAGCCAATTAGTCAAAAGCAATATTGACCGACGTAGAGCCAACTTAACTCAATTCAATGCACTTATTTCAATTCAATCTAATGCTAGTTTATAGAAGATTTTAGAGTTGCTTGTCAATGATGTTCATACAATTTACAATACCCGTCTTCGGTTTATATGTTGATTTTAATCTGTTTCACGTCTTTGTATTACTGTTTATTGTAATAATTTCACATAATTCAGTCAACTCGATACGCGCCACAGGAATAATTGTATATTTTTCTTGACTAACAGTCATTGATTCTGTGCCGATTAATTATTGTAGTAATAGTAGCAATGTAGTTGTAATTAATAGTAATTTTCAACAATCTAGAATTGTTGCGTGCTTTTTTAGTTGTTTAGTGTCACATAGTTCAGTGTAATCCACACATACTCCCAAAATGTCTGCAGTCTTTTATAATCTGTACTGTATCTTTTTGACCAATAATAGTCACTGATTCTAGTTTTGATAGATAATACCTTTTTAAACATTATTGTCACATTTTTGGGCTGCAATAAAATTCATGTGTGCATAAAAGGAAGCTGAACTTGTTTCAATTTGGGTGTATTGATAGAGGTAGCTTTTATAAATGCGTCAAGTGCATCGATGCAGTCGACGTGTCTTATCTCGCCAGAGCTATTCATTTTCAGACAATGATTTTGATTTGGTATATTGATAGTTTATTGCATATTAGTGTCACTTAGGACAGTCAGTGCTGTAATCGATCTGATTTATGAATAACGTAAAGACCCCAAAAGGTGCACTGGATTATAATACTTATTTGATTGACGCCATAGCACAAACAAAGGGTAATACACTGTTGTCAGTAAACACATTGAAACAAATATAAACTACAAACGAACTGGACAACAAGGTGTTCATCTCATTCCATCCAGTGCCGCTGTTCTGCGGTGTAGTACAGAACCGATGCGCTCAGTCGCCTGCTTCCTCGTGGTGCTTTTGGGTGTGGTTTTTCAACAAACACTTGTATTGAAACCGTTTGTCGCATTTGGCACATGGGTAAGGTTTTTCGTTGGTGTGGATACGCATATGCACACGCAACGTGTATGCAATAGTGAACTTCTTATGGCACACCGTGCAGACATGCTTCCGGTCGTTGTTGTGCGTTTTCATATGTTTCCATATCGCTCGTCTGAAAAGAGTGAGATGTGCAACAAAATACCGTGAATTTGAACTACTCAATTCCGTTGGGCTACCGGTGGTACTTTTGGGCACCACCTCATTCCTTACTTATTTCGCATCAGCTTTCCGCATACAGAGCACGGTAGCTTCGGTTCCTCGTGGTACGAGATGTGCGTTTGATAGATGCCCTGCGTTTTGCACTGCTTTCCGCAAACACCGCACACCGCGTAGTAGTAGTCAGTATGCCACAGCTTTTTGTGTCGATTCAAAAAGACCATTCCAGTAAAAGCGCTTCCACATCCGTTCTCATCACACACGTACGGTCGAACATCTGAAGATTGAAAGGAGGCCAGTTTTGAGGACCTTTCGTAGATACCATACGAGAAACGGAAACGCCAAAGAGGACAGCATCTTACTTTCGTGTTCGTTGAGATGTGTCTGAAACTTCCAGTTATCATACTGCTTGCCGCAAATGTGGCAAGTTGTTTTGGGCCGTTTGTACGATCGATTTCGAATACCTTGCGACCTGCCTTTCGGCTGCGAGATTGCCACAGCGACGTGCAGCTCGCGCCGGTATGCTTCCTGTTTTAGTCTGATCGTTTGCAAGAGTGCCTTCGCGTGCTCGGGCAGCCTTTCTACTGGTGGTAAGCGGAAAATTGCTTCCTTGGCCACGCGTTGAGCGGTTGCAATTGTCTTTCGAAAACTATCCATAATATCCAGCAACAAACAGCAACTTTCGCAGGCAATCTTGCCGTCTACGATGACCCCGAACAGTTTCTGTTCGCGCAACATTTCGAGCTGTGTTTGTGTTGGCTCGGAGCCGGCCTCACTCATGCCATAGCACAGAGTGCACCGTTCTTCGCTTGTTCTCGGATAGTTGGTCCACAACTCGTGCCCGTCAGAGCCCTGTGGACCATCGTTGGGAATTTGTTCTTCTAAAAATTTCGAAATTTCCATCAGTATCTCCGGGTCGGGCTCCTCCGGTACCGACGCTCCATTTACTACGCCCACTTCCTCCGGTATCCCGCGAACAGTTTCCGATCCGTCCGGTCGTTGGGCCGGCTGCAACATCTGAGCGTGCTCCGCACCGAAATACTCCTGACCGATTTCAAGTGGACCGCCCAAATACTGTTCGCTGTCCGTTACAATGCCGGCATACACGTAATCGACCTGGTGTTTGTGCTTAATTATAATGTTTTCACACTCCCTCAGTAGCAGCTGGTTGCTATCCGATGCCCAATCGCCCAGCTCCATGATGACAAAGTCTTCCATCAGCAGCCGGTTGGTTTTGAAACACGCGTTTCGAAACTCCGTCGTCAGAAATAGCAGCGAAGCACAATTTTTACATATCTTCGTCAGATTATCCTGCTTCGTGACCTAAACGGCAGAGAGGGACCAAACATCCAGGACGGTTTGGACAAATTGGGCGAAAGGTAGTCGAGCCGGTAACCTACCCGTATCGACGTGCATTCGAATATTTGATGTGCTATGCTGTACTCTTTGTCCGAAAAGATGTACTCCAGAAAACTATCGTCACAGACGCGCATACACAGCCGACATTGGTTTGGATCGTTGATAACATGCCGAAGACTCGTGGTGTCCATGTTTACGGCACAATTTTCGCAATATTTGTACCCTGGAAAGGTATCCCAGAGCCATACTGCCCCCTCACAGGGGAATCCTGTGGCTCTATGCGCATGTGCTAGTTTTATATGGCAGAAGTATTACTACACCTGCTGCTCTGTGCAGAATCTCATTTTTTAAACTAAACTATGTTTTGCTGCTTGCTCAGCGATGATAGGGAAGCTTCGTTTGGTGAAACCACTCATTGGGGTTAGTTGTCTTCATCGCTGTGTGCTATATTCTCTGAGCACCTCAACCTAAATGAATGAACCTAAAATCAATCAAACGATAATCAACCGTTTTCTTCAACTTTGAGGTTGGAAAAAGCTGTAGAATTTATTACCATCGATTGTGGATTGTTCCCATGCTTATGGCCCCTGTCAGCGTCGAACAGCTGTCATTTAACGGCTGTCATTAATAAAGTAAATAAAAACATTCCTTCAGTTCTGTTATTCAAACATGACTGCTCCGATGGTATTAAACAATCGAGCGCACCGGGGGCAAAAACAAGTAACACAATATACAGTAGTGTTTTCGTTTGATCATTTCATCGGATCTGCACTGAACAAACTGCTAAGCGTTAGGTACAACTGCAAAGCCATCAAGAGCATCGTGCTACTGAACGTGCAATTTCTTGCAGTGATTTTCCGCGTCCGCCAAATTTTAATAATGCTATTGCCTGCTACACTTCGCTATCATCAATCCGTGGTTTGGTAGAGAACAAACCAGTTTAGAGTGAGAATTAGAACAACTACCTCTGCTGTGTTTCGTAAAGGCCTCAGTTGTCGACCATACTCTACTGCGACCAGACAATAAAACGCTTTTCTCTTCTCCGACTCTGAGTTGCATACACAATTTACAGATCGAATCCCACTTCATACTGGCAGATCTTAGGTAAACGAAGCATGCACGAAAGCTGCAGGCAAACATCGCCCATTGTGCAGCGGTCATTGTTAGTGATCGTGTGGGAGGATACGGATCCGCGATTGTTCTTTCTTTAGTTTCCGTAGCGTGTTATCCTGAACGCCGCTGGCTGCTATCGTTGTCAGCATCGCAGATCCATAGGAAAACTAAACGAAGTCACACTATTTTGCGGTCAAGCACACTTACAGGAACAGTCACGAAGAAAGTGCAGTCAATGAAGAGTGCGTTGCACATATCAAACAGCAGCGTGCTATATGTGTGCAATGTTTGCCTGCTTTTTCTTGATACCAAAATGAAAATAATCATTTTCGTTCCATGTTTATCACCCAACACGCTGCCGATAGCAGCACGTTTCTTCAAGTAGCAACAAAGAGTGAAAAGAAGCACCGCGAGAATCCTCCCACGTAACGCGACAGGAACAGCTGTGCGATATAAAGTGGACGCACAAACGCACACAAGCATGCTACAGCTGGTTCCCAGTGTACAGTAGAAACGAGGCAATTTTTTTTTAACTAGGTCACACCGCACCAGATTGCGTTATCGCACTCGATAGCGTTGCCTGGGTTGGTTCCAGTGTTCGTTCCATCTTGGGCGTGACGGCGGATGAGCGCATCGCACCAGTAGTCGTGTACAGGATGTCACTCGGTTCAGAATACTCCGTTTGCAAACCAATACCGACCCTTGAAGCTCTGCTGCAGTTCGACCTTCAACCGCACTTTTGGAAAAATCTCGTCGAGCCGATAGCACCCCGTTCGCAGTCCCGCAACCTGGGCCAACGGTACCAGGTGATCGACTTCGACGCAGGCCCGGTTGAGTACGTCGCAAACCACTCCCGGCCACAGGTGCTGCTGTGTCACGACTTTAAGGGAAACTACCTGAACGACAAGTACATCAATGGCGTGCAGGGCGAGGGCCAGTGGGTCGATTATCGGTTCTACAATTGGGCGGCGATCGACATCTTCTGCTATTTCAGCCACAAATTCGTCACCATTCCAACGCTTCAGTGGCTCAACTGTGCGCACAAGAACGGCGTCAAAGTGATTGGCACGATCATCGTTGAGGCCGGCAACGTGCAGCTGATGCACGACATCCTCCAGTCGGAGGAGTTCATGCGCCGGGTGGTGGAGGCACTGGTGCACGTCTCACAGGTGTGCCAGTTTGACGGCTGGCTGCTCAACATCGAGTGTCGGCTGGACGCGGCCAAGATTCCGCTGCTGTGCGACTTTGTGCGGCTGCTGACGGAACGCTGCCACGAGGCGAGTCCCGGCAGTATGGTGATCTGGTACGATTCCATCACCAAGGACGGTCAGCTCGATTGGCAGAACGAGGTGAACGCGCACAACGATCTCTTCATGCTGTCGTGCGACGGGATCTTCCTCAACTACGCCTGGACCCGGTCGCACCTCGAGCGTACCGAAAACTTTATCGCTCGCTACTTTCCGGAACGCCGGCTGCAGGTGTTTGTCGGTATCGACGTGTTCGGGCGGAGCAAGAAGGCCCAGATGGACACCAACGCTACGCTCGAGGAGGTGCTGAGCTTCCCGTTCTCGGTGGCGCTGTTCGCACCGGGATGGACATTCGAGTCCCTCGAAGCGAACTCAGCGCAGGCCCAGCTCGAACCGGACGACCGGAACGTGCGGTTTCTGGAGACTAACGATCGCTTCTGGAACCTGCTCTGGCGCCACCTGTACGTACGCGGTCCGACGCAGCTGCCGTTCTACAGCTCGTTCTGTCTCGGTTCGGGCAAGTTCTACAACCGGCTGGGAAAGACTCAATCCGACCAGTGCTGGTTCAATCTTGCCAAGCAAAGCTTCCAGCCCACCATACCCTACACGCCGCCGCTCGAGTATGAGCTCCGAAACGACCCCCTGTCGCACTGGACGCACCATTTCGAGGGTGCGCTAGACGGGGGCTCCTGTTTGAAACTACGCAACGAAGAGCATGACAAGCGACTGTTTGCATGCGATTTTCCCTGCACCTCGGACCTGATCGTCAGTTACGCGTTCCGGCGCAACGATCCGGGTGAGACGGAGCTGGCACTGGTGCTGAAAGCGCACCACACCCAGCGCCACGACTGCCTTCGAATCGTGTGCGCTGGCCCGGACTGCCACGTCAGCAATCGATGGAACGAAATGCGCGCCATACCACTGGAGAGGGAGCAGATGCTGCAGCTGCTGAAACTCGGCGCCAAACCGCAACTACCGCTCGCCGACAGCATCAACGGGTGGGAGATCAGGTAACCCTCGCTTCACTCTCTCTCTTTCTCTCTCTCGCTCACTCACTTTCTCTCACTATTACCCTTTTTTCCCTCTCCTTCCGTATTTGGTCCATCTCCGGTACATCTCTCTGTGCCGCAGATACTACTATCTCTCGGCGGAGCTATTGCAGCAGGACCAGGACTGGGACGCTCGATTCGTCGACATCGGCATCAAACTGACCAAATCTGCGACGGCGCAAGCAACCGACTATGCCCTGCTGGGGGCCATCAACTTGCAGGCAGGCTTCCCGGCCCATCGCCATCAGGTTCCTCAGCGGACCGCATTTTCGTTCGCCAACGACAGCGAGCAGGATATTATTTGACGAAAAGCTGTTCCAGTCAGCGATGTTAGTGCCTTATGAACCCAGCGCATCCGTTGCCGCTGGGAAACCTGGTTTGAGTCAATAAAGATATACATGATTCACAGCATGCTGCAGATGAATTGCTGCTCGCTCTCGCTCTTTCTCTCTCTCTCTCTCTCTCTCTCTCTTTCTTTTTTATTTCTTTCTCTTCCTTGCATGCCTTACCCGGCCTCTAGTCTCCTGGGGCTTTTACTAGTGGACGACCGCAAATTGGACGCTACAGCCAAGAACAGAAGCATTTGAGTGAACCGGCTCTTCCATAAACATCTAGCCCGAGCGATCAGTAAACTACCATTAGCCCATAAGCGAGTCGGCCAGCTTATGTGCAGTGTGTTTATGTGTGTTACGTTAGACGTCGTAAACTTTGTTTTGGATGAACGGAACAGGTTTAGCCGTTTTCCAAGCCCGGAGACCAGAGATGCCACGACACGACCGGAATGGTACGGAGAAACATCTAGCCTCCCCCCCGCCTCCTCCCAGCTCAGCACCCTCCTTGCCACAGCACCGCATCTGGAAGCGGCCTGCAAATCTGTGGCGGAAAGGCGAAGTGCAGCCGGCCTGCGGCGCCAACATCGGGAGGCAAATGGAGAAAACAGAACCACCGCCGTAGAGAGATTCGGCCACTCGAGTGACACATCCGGGGGCTGACGGGGTGGGGGCGTGTGTCGGGTGAGCCGGGCTGCATAGCTTTGAACTTTCTTTCCAGCCATATCCGTCTCGATTACCCTTTGGTGTCGGTTTTGGCTTTGTTCCGGATTCCGTTCCGAATAAGGCGGGTGTACGCGCGTACGCCACACACCGCAAACCGTCGAACCGGATGTCAACAACAACACACACGCGCTCTCTCCCGCCCTAGCTGCCTCGCTAAAGCCCGCGCTGATTTCGTGGATCTAGTACGTTGCATTCTAATGGGCTACCCTACTCAAGCGCTTTCTTTCTTGCTCAATTGTTGAGCTTTGTTGGTCGACATCCCAAAACAAGTGCGCGCCGCCTCTCGTTAAGGATAATGATGATCGCGGCGTCAAACCTCTCCCAGCGCCAAAGATGGGCACGTAAAAGTTGCACGGCTGGAGTGTCCCATCGCTCGCTGGCCGGCTTCGGTTCTCTCCACCGTTTTGACGCGTACAGACCGCCGGAGTCAACCGCAGCGGGCACAGAGCGCTAACGAAAAAGTAGTCCAACTACCTCTCGACTTTCTCTTTCGCTTTCGGCGCAAGTAGGCAAGCAGGCGGACCTGCCACATATTTGTTTTGACGGAGGCGTCTCTGGACTTCGCAGCACCTGCGGTACTTCGATGCAAGTAGCATTGTTGCTTAAAAGTTCGATTGTTTCCCCCGAAAAAAGTAAAGTTGGTGGAGCTTTATTTTTTTTTTGCTATAATGAATTGTGAATGCTGCGTAGCGGTAATGTTGCCAGCGGCGTAATGTTGCCGTAATGGCGCTGGCAGTTGTTTACATCGCTAATAGCTTCATAATTGTTTCATCTGCCTTTAATATAGATTGCCCAACCTTTACGTAGACAAGATGCGGCGACATTAGGCAAAGTTAAGCAGTTTCGTTCTGCGTGCGTGCGTGCTCCGCCATTTAGCACCATCCAGCGGAGCCATATCCTGATCGAGTGGGATTGGGCGGAATAATGAGAGAAGTTTGGAACGAGAGATATAGAGACTGAGAGGCAGAGAGACAGAGACACAGATAGTGTTTATGTGTGTGAAAGAGAAAGAGAGAGAGAGAGAGAGAGAGAGAGAGAGAGAAATCGAAGAATAATTGACGCAATGCTGGATACTGTTGACACACGCCAAGAAAAGAAAAATCCAGGTTCGTCGCTTTCCATTCCGCTCCGCGGTTGCAGTCTTTCGTTTTCGTTGTCACGCACGGAGGCTGGCACGCTGTTTGTTTTGGCGATCGTTTCGGGTGCGGGTGCGAAAACCGAAACAATTAGCACACAGTGAAAAACCCGTCCCGACTCGGCGACTCGACGCGCACTCGAGCGGATTGAACTGCCGTCATTTAAACGGTTCTTAGGCGCGCAGGCAGCCGGCAGGCTTCGCTAAGGCTCTGGAGGCGGGCGCTGGCGGAGGCTGTGCGGAGCCCGCTACTGGTCTGCGTTCAGTCGCGCACGTGGGGCGAGCAGGTTGACCTCCAGTGACGGCCCCCGGCCTTCCAAGAGCCTGTTCGGGACTTAAGTTTCTTTTACCGTTGTTTTCTTATTCGTTTTGCCTGTTTAAACCGTAGCGCCAACCTTCGCAATTTGTTTCGCCGAAAGCGGTCCCGAACAAGGCGCGGACCTCCCTGGTAGGTGAGGGTCCCTGGTCTCCCTATCCTTGCGTTGCGCTCACTCTCCGTTTCGTTGGCCACCGATTATCCTCCCCTTTTGCCCGGCGGGCCAGAGAGCAAGGTACTTTCACTCTCCGTTGCACGGATAGGATACCGTTTGCTGGATACTGCAGCACAGCCACTGCTGCAAGGTGCTAGGCCGACGTCGACCGATCGACTATTACGTCCTAACAGGTGGGTGGGCAGCCATCGTCTTGTGCGTCTACCACGAGCTAGCGATGCTTCAGTTAAACCATTCGATTTTTTTTACCATTTCAATTCAAACTGTGCCTTCACACGCAACTACACGCAACTTGGCGCCTCGGGCTATGGCCCTGCGGCGCTGCGCATACACGTAAGCGACATCGAGCGAAAAAGAAAGTGACTTTAAAAAGAAGCATTAAGGGAGAGAGAGTGAGAGAGAGAGAGCGAGACAGAGAGAGACAGAGAGAGATTGAAGATGTTGGACGAGAGAAGCGATCGTTCGCATCGCATAGAGACATATCTTGCGTCGTTGTTTGGTGCTGCTGCGCCGACGATTGCGCACTGTGGGACAACCTATGAGAGACCGTGGTCGAAATTGGTGGAATGATTTTTTCGTTCTCAATTTTCTTTGCCCGTCGTCCGTAGCCTATTCGGCAATGGTACCGCCGAACGGAGCGCGTTTCGTTCGATCGGGGACAAAATGTAACATATTTTTTACAATGAAATATGAGTTTGATAACTACTGTCATTACGCATCTAACGCAGTGTAGGTTTTTTTTTTATTAGAGTGCCAAAAACATCTATTTTAAGCATTTGAACATGTGAAGCTTTGTTCCTGGAAAAGTGTTTTTGCGCGGAGGATTTTTTTTATCATTTCAATATGAAGAAAACTGCTACCGAATGTCATTAAATTTTAATGGAAGTTTATGGTGCTCTTGCTCTTACTAACAGAATGTGTCGGATGTGGTTTGCACGTTTAAAAAATGGGTGATTTTAGCTTGCAAGACCAACAGCGACCTGATCAGTAAAAAAAGGTTGATGATGAGGAATTGGTAGCATTGCTCGATCGGAATGCATGTCAGATGCAAAAAGAACTTGCGGAAATGTTAGGAGTTGACCACACGACCGTTTTCCATCGCCTGATAACGGTGGGAATACTTAGAAAAATGTCCTGTGGGTTCCACAAGAATTGAAAAAAATTGACATTAAAAGAAGGAAAACCTTTCTGGGAAATTTCTGTTTGCACTGCAGAAAAGAATGGGGTTCTTGTACCGCATCGTCACTGGTGATGAAAAGGGGAGTTATTACAAAAATCCAAGAAACGCAAAAAGCCGTGGATACAGCCCGGTGAACCGGGTCCAGGTCATAACCAAAGCGAAATATTAACTGCGCGATCGTGATGCTGTGGGATATGAAAGGTGTGGTGTACTTTGAGCTTTTAAGATTAACGAAACCCGTTCATTGCCTGAAAGATGGGAGAAAGTAGTAGCTAACGACGGACAATACTTGCATTAAGGTAGGTCATACGTTTTGTTGTTGTAGTTAGATCACAAATGTCGAATAAAAACCGCAAGAATTAAGTCATACACCTAATACTACTACTACTACTACCGGCGGACGCGCGTCAAACGAACGGACACGCGGTCCCATAGTGCGGTCGGTGGAATTGCGGTGATGCTGCTGGTGCTGCTGCTGCTGGTGCTGCTGGTGGTGGTGGTGGCCATGGGACACCCCGACCCCGCGTGCGCGGTCCCGCACGGAGAAACCTCACAGTTTCTCGCCGCCAAGTTTTCGGGCAGCTCGAGAAGTTAGTTTACGGCCAGCCGCTCCTCGAGGCAGACGGTCGTCACCACGCGCAGCTATCTCCCTGCCCCTGTTCTCCACCCGTCACTCTCGCGGTCTCTTACTGTCTCTCTCTTTCTCTCTCTCTCTCTCTCTCTCTCTCTCTCTCTCTCTCTCTCTCTCTGTGTTGGGAGGCCGTGGTGGGCCGCGCGTGTTATTCGCAACCGTTTAACGCGTGGTGCCCGCGTGGTTGTTTCCGAAGGCTCGACCACTCAACCTGTGGCGACACCTGACACTCGCGCATTCCTGGCGTTCCTGACTCTCGGTGTGTTGACGGTGCCGTGCCGTGCGGCCGTGAAGCAGCTCGTGAAAGAGCCCACAGTGAAGGTGAGCAGTGGCGCACCATCAACAAGCAACCGTCGTCCCCAAGTCAGCAACTTCAATCATGTCGAATTTGAGTTCTTGATTCCAGTGCCAAGTGCAAGACTGCGAAGTGTGAAGTGACGTGCCGGGCCGGGGTCCACAAGAACAGGTTTCCCCCGGGGCAGTCGTGCCAAGCGGAGCAGTGGTGCGTGCGATTCAGTGCGACCTGTTGACTATGGTGATCTCATAGACGTGAAAACATTGCCACCCCACCCCCGGCAGGTGAGGCGTCTCGAGGACCACCCGGCATTTCCCTATGACGACGGCGACGCCGGAGATGACGAGTACACGGCCACTTTCGCTACTTCCGCCTTTTGTGGCTTTTACTTTTGCCCCGCTCGCACAAACACACCAGGTTGGAGCATCCTTTGTATAGGATGATCCCCTCTAGATCTGTTTGAATACCGAAGATCAGGGGCACAAAAATTGTGGCTGTCGCTGTAAGCTGTATGTAATACGCAACAACAATTCTTTACCGCTGTGGAAAAGCCATTACTACACATTTCCCCATTTTTTGCAAGCATTTAGCGTCCCAGTTTGGTAAATGTAAAAGCTTGTCTACTAAATACTGAGAACTTCCAGAATGAAGTTTGACGTTTTAAAAGTCAACTCAAATTAAACGGTACAGTCAACGGTAGTTTAAAATCCAAAACATTGTGCGTGCGTACGTGTGTGCGTTGTAGGTGCTCAAATCAAACTCTCCCAATAATCATTAACAGGCTACCCCAACGCCGCCCCCCCCCCCCCCCCCCTCCACCGTTACCGTCCTTCCACGGGCGTGCGCCTCCGGGGAGAAATTTCCCTCCGGAGCAGTTCGTGAAGGTGGCGGCGGCGGCGACGGCGGCGATGGTTCATCTCGTTTCACTTTTTTTATTTCGGTTTGTTGTGCTTGATTGTGTTTTCTCGTCTCTGTGTTTGCTTCCTGTTGTTGGCGTGGCCCTGGCCACCCAATCTCTCTCTCGCGCGCGCGCGCCCAATTTCCCCCAATGCCACTGTGGACTGGACCCGTGATGGCGCTTTTCCGACCTTTTTGTTTTCCACTCCAGTTGGTTGGTTGGGAGGCAAGTAGCTTGCCGGGGGGCTTTCGCTTTCGCGATCTTCCAACTACCCAGGAGTTGAACCTGGGCAGCCTCAGCGGGCTCGAGGCTGCGCAATCGACGGACACTGGCGATGTCGTCGTCTAGTGTGAATCTCCTCCATTATGTTGTTAGAGCCATCGAGTGTTACGCAGGATAGGTGAAGCTCGCACTCGCAGGCAGACCCTTCGTCGAGAATGTCTATAAAATCGCAAAAATTATCAAAGTGGTCGGCATAGCATCGCTCAGGAGCAGGATTCAGCTCGATGGGTGAACACATGTAAGAAACTCGATGAGTGAACACATGTTGAGGAATCGTTTATTATGAGTTGCTTCCGTAGGGACAAACATTTAATTCAAATCTCAACGGCTGTCAACAATCGTGGGACCGTTTGAACAAATGGGCCAACAGAAGAGGTGTTGGGTTCCATCAGAGCAACACAATGCCACACACATCTGTAGTTCCCACTCAATAGCCACAAATTCCGGGAGCTTGGTTGAGGGAAGGGTTTAATGCAACCACCATTATAGTCCGGACGTTCCACCAAGCGATTATCACCTTTTTCACGCATTCCACGGGACGTTTCCCGAGTTGGGATCAACAGATGAAAACATATTGCAATAATTTTTCTTCAATCAGGACTTATAGGGAAGGCATTAGGAAGCTACCTTCATTCCAGTACGGAACAACACAAAACCGAGGGTCTCGCCAGATTTCCAGATACGCAGTTGGTGGTCAGGAGGTTATGAAGTTTGGTTGTCTAAGCAGGAGAGGCCGAGCGAGCGACCGTCGTGTCGCCGTTGGTCGTTAACCTCTGTGCTCTCTCTCTCTCTCTCTCTCTGTCTCGAGGATCATGGACCCGTGTCGGTCCCGGCGCGTTCCGGCGCACTGCTATCGATGTCGTATCGCCGTCGTTACGCAAGCGCCTAATGAGAGTGGCGCAAGCAAACCTCGTGTGTGTCGCGTGATGCGTGGCCCCAGCCAGCCAGCCAGCGGGTCGCAAGATGTTTCGACACCCATCACGCGCCGCTGTGGGCCCGAGCAGTGGGAAGCCCGAAAGAAGGTGCCAAATGGGCTCGAAATTCCCACCCACCGGCAGTCGCCACGCCACGGCGATTCTTTCGTCATCATCCGACAGCTTTCGTCGGCGTCGGCCCTGAATTGGCCCTTAGTCCGCCCGAGTTTGCTTCACCCGGTGCAACCCCGATTCGAATCACTGCCCAATCGCTGGTCGATTTTCGGGCCCGAACCGCCCACCCACACTGACAGCCGTCGGATTCTCCGGACTAAAAGAGCTGCGGAACTTTCTGCCCGCGTGCCCGACCGTCGACAAGAATCGATTCGCAAGCCGGGGCCGCGTGTCCCTGTGTATGGTAGGTGTGAAAGGGGGGGGGGTGGATATTGGGAGTGAGAGGGGTGTAAAGAAACACGAGCAAAACAAAGACGCACGCAGGCGCACGTTTCCTGGCGCCCGAACGCAACTTGTCGGCCGACTTGAGCGACAAACCAAGGGTTGCGCCGCTGCCGCCCATGTTGGTTGATGGAGCGTAAGGATTGTCGCAATGAGCCCGCCTACTGGTGCGCAATGCGCGGTACCATCGCGTGGCAGCAAAGGGAAGGACGCAGTGTAACGTCGATATAGAACCATCTAGAATTCCCTTTTGGATTCTGATGATCCGTGGTGACTAGCGCCGTCCGCCCGGTTTAAACGCAAACGGTTGGCGTCCAAGTTTGCAGCTTCGCCAATTTCGCCGAAGAACCAACCCAAGCCAATACCTCTCGGTAGCGTACGCCACTTAAAATCCAACGACCCGGAACCTTCGTTCGGCGCCTCCACAGGTCCTCGAGGAGGGTCCTAACAGGCTGGTCGGCTAACGGACCAACTGGCTGATTGGCATGGCTTCAAGCGCGAGACGCTCAAGATTGGATTTGTTGGCCAGTTTTTGGTTTGTTTCCCAAAGGAAAAGAAAAAAGAAAAAGGGGGAGTAAGCTGAGGGCTCCATCATCATCAGCGGAAATGGGCAAGCGTGAACGCGCGGATGAAGGGGGCTTGGATCCCATTTTATCGTCCGCCCCCTGCCTTGCCCCGTCCGTTCGACCGTCAGCCACCACAACCACAAAATGCGGAGAAATGCGATTGGAAAAAGAAAGAAAAAAACCAATCGTCAGTCAGTTAAAGAAAACCTCCAAACTTTCCAAACTTTCCTTCGATCGCCGATCGCCGAGAGGCCATGGAGCCCCCCGTGGAGAAATCAATACGCGAATGCGGAAGTGCCCATATATTCACATTCGCACACACACAAGCACAGATTGCCACAGATGAAAGCTTCCAAATCGAAAACGTTTATCGATAATAAGATGCCGTTGCGCAATCCGTCGCGCACCGCGCCTTCCGGTCGGAGATTCGTCGGAGTCGGAGGAGAGAGGAATTAGGTGGGCGCTTTTGGGCGCTTAGCTTTAACGGTTTAAAAACGCATGCTGTGCATGTCAGTGACCGGCCTCAGAAAAGACCTTCGCCTGATAAAAGCAATGTCAACGATCGAAATAGTGAAATAAATTTGACACATTTCCGAAGCGAATAAGAACAGACGATGATCTGACAATGCACGCAATGCACGTGATTATGAGTGAAGGAGCAGTAAACCCAAACATGTTTCTGTAAGGACATAACGTAACATAAGGAAACAAAAGGATTGAGCAAGCTGCGTTGTAGGTGACCGAAGTTGTCTCGAGCTTCTCTTATCTTGCGGCTCAGGACGATCGAAGCTGCGGCTACACACGGAACCTTCATTATCTCAGTGTCCCATATAGGCATCCGGTTCCGAATGCCCAATCCATTGTCATATATTAGGTTGGCTAAAAAGAAATCCATAATTTTTGGGTGAAATTCAAAACTATATTTATCAGTTTTCCAATGGTCCGATGTGCGTCAAATATGCACCATTTTCTTGGAAAATTTATTCCTTTATTAAATTGAAAATACTTTGTGAAAGATTCCTTCCATATATCCAGTAGAACCTTACTGACCGTAAATCCTGGCCGTGTAAGATGCTTCACCACGCTATTGCATGATAATTTTCAAACAGTATTGTCGTGTGAACACTGGGGGATACCCCAATGTATTTCTCATCCCCAGTATCCATCCGTTTAAGAAATGGTACGATTTCATTCCGTTTGGCCAAAATTGCGCAGATGGAAATTCGAGCCATCATGTTTTTTGTTGTAAATAGGGTAGCGCCCAAACATCGTGCTTCTTTCTAAATCCAGCTTTGCGCAAATGGCTTACAACTGTTTGATGGTTAATCTTTATCTCCTGGCCGACGCTCTGACTACTAACATGTTGATCAACTTTGATTATTTCTGTGATTTTATCGACTTTTTCGAAGGCTGTGCGAGGTACATCTTTAACATAAAAAAATAACTGAAGTGGGTCAACGAAACCAGAATTGCACATTACTAGCTGTTAGAGTATCGGCACCACAAACACCATGCACAATTTCAGCGGCCATTTTCTCCTCGTTGACCTCCATTGTTAACACCATGTAACTCATAAACAAATAGAACAAATAATAAACAGTGAAAGCATTTTTTTAATGTTAAGTATCAGCTTTAAAACGAGACCAAACTAGAAACTGTACGATCGATACTTCACGAGATATCGATCACTAAAGCCATCTACCGAGAAAATAATGGATTTCTTTTTAGCCAAACCAATATATTGTAGCAAGAAATACAAAATATTTTAATTCGACATCATAAAGTCTTAATAGTGATAGAACCTTAAGCGGTTATACACTGCTGGCCAATAAAATAGGTAAAAATACATAAGCTGCATTATTCGATCGTTTGTTAAACCCTATTGCATTCACTGGTATTACAATGATAGCACAAGATAGTAGTACTAAAAATAAGATAAAGATAATCTAAACCAGTGGTCTCAAACACGCGGCCGGCAGGGCGCATGCGGTCCGCGACATTGTTTTGTGCGGCCCTCAATCACGTCCGCGGAGTATATAATTACGTTATACCAGTCAGGATCGTCAGCAATAAATCACAAGAAAATGTTCTTGTCGGTTCAGCTGCCGGCACAGAAGTGACCGATACGACTTATTTCAAATCCAAACCAAATCAAAGTGCGTAAAATTTAATGAAAAAACCTTTTCTCTATATGGTGCGTTGCTGTTACTGTCCACTGCGGCCCACATGCTAATATGAGTTTGAGACCACTGATCTAAACGAAGTGAAAAATTCTAGGAATTTGCTTATTACAATAGAAAGCAGTTATAAGTACCTGGCCAATAAAATATGTAAATCTGTGTAAATTTCAATGAATTTACACGGTTTACACTTTTGCTAGTATCAAAGGTCAATATTTTATTAGTAAGTACCCCGTGATTTGGACCACTTTATGCACTTTTCTTGGCAGCGAATCGACCAAATCCTGACAACGTTTTACTGGAATGGAATACCATATTCCTGCTGCACTTTTTGGCACAATTCATCTTTGTTTGAAAAATTTTGCCCAGCTAACTTTTGCTTCAAGGTATTCCACAAGTTTTCAACCATGATTTCATAAGCTTCGAGGTATGCTTGGGATCGATTTTTTGTTGAAATACCCATCTCAGTGGCATGTTTTCTTCTGCGTAAGGTAGCATAACGTTGTTCATGATTAATTTATACTCGAGAGCATTCAAGGTGCTCTTTATTCTGAAATGGGCACCTATACCATAGCATGAAAAATATCCCCAAATCATGATACTTCCACCTTCATGTTTTACAGTTTTTTTTTGTAAACCTGGAATGGAGCTATTTGTCAGCAGGTCGTCGAACATTCCAGCCTGAAAGTGCGAACCAAACAAATTTATTTTGGTTTCGTCGCTCCATAAAATGTTTTGCCAATTTTTCGTAACCTTCAAAGACCTTCCCAAGAACGATATTGAGCAACAAACTGGTTCCTCATCTGCAAATTTTTTTTTGCTCAATAGTGGCACTTTTGTTGCAATTCGCCCTGGTAGATTAGCTTCTTGCAACCGCCTATGGACAGGTTTCGGGCTAATAATGTTATTTATTAGGAGTATGCATAGAAATTTATCGTTTTTTTACCAAATTGAATCGTTTATTGTTCAAAACTCTTAACAAACTAGTCAATCGAAGTAGTGTCCGTCGCTAGCCACTACTTTTTGCCATCTTTCTGGCAATTGTCGAATTCCATCGCGGAAGAATGCCTTATCTTTTAAGGCGATCCACTGATCAATCCAATTTTTACAATCTTCATACGAAGTGAAGCGTTCCTCAGCTAATGCATGTGCCATTGACCTGAAAAGATGGTAATCCGAAGGAGCCAGATCCGGGGAATACGGCGGGTGGGGTAGGACCTCCCATTTCAGCGTTTCAAGGTATGTCTTTACTGGTTGCGCGACATGCGGCCGAGCATTGTCGTGCTGCAGAATGATCGTGTTATGCCTTTGGCCATATTCTGGCCGTTTCTCCTTCAATGATCGGTTCAAACGCATTAGTTGGAGTCGGTAGCGGTCTCCGGTAATTGTTTCATTTGGCTTCAGCAGCTCATAATAAATTACGCCACGCTGGTCCCACCAAATGCAGAGCAGAAGCTTGGATCCATGGAAGTTCCGCTTGGCCGTCGATGTTGTCGCATGACCCGGGTATCCATACGATTTTTTGCGCTTGGGATTATCATAATGAACCCACTTTTCATCGCCAGTAACTACTCGATGCAAAAAACCTTTGCGGGTGTGTCGTTGTAGCAGTTGTTCACTCATGCACAAACGGCGTTCCACATCCCTTGGCTTCAACTCGTAAGGCAGCCAGTTTCCCAGCTTTTGGACCATTCCCAACGCTTTCAAACGTCTGGAAATTGTTGTTTGGTCCACTCCACATGCATCTGCAAGCTGTTGTTGTGTTTGGCACGGGTCATCTTCCAGCAATGCTTCCAACTCTTCATCTGCGAACGTCTTCGCTGGTCCCGGGTGCTCCTTGTCCTCAGTGCAAAAATCACCACTTTTGAAGCGCCGAAACCAATTACGACAAGTGGCTTCGCATATAACAGCATCGCCATAAGCCTCCTGAAGCAACCGGCATGCTTCGGCTGCAGTTTTCTTCAGATGGAAGTGACACAACAACACTTCCCGCAAATGACGCTTTGTTGGCTCGAATTCGCACATGGTTTCGTGTTAATAACAATCTCACAATGGAAAAATTGACAAATGTGATGATGCAGATTTGTTGACAGATGCCTAAGCTTGACATTTGACAGTTATTTGATGACATTTGTGCCTTCTATCCAACAGTAGCGCCCCCTATATGTAAACGATAAATTTCAACGCATACACCTAATATTATTGTGCAAATCGTTCTGGACGAGCCAAACGGGTCCCCTTTGGCCAAAAGTGATACGCGATGATCTGTCGTTGGATTGGTTTTTCTTAGTGCCCATTTTGGATTTTATACCCGGAAACAACGATTTGTTTAAATTCACAATTGAAAATTGATTGCAGCAAGATCAAATGAACCAATTCCTTTCAAGAAGTCGGGTGAAATTGCAGCGTACACAACGAATTATCTATTTTTTTACCAAGCCATATCAAACTGCTACCAAAATAAGCGGTAACACACCTATAACTTTTAAGATAAATACTACCAACATAGCTAACAAATGACGTAAACTACTGTATTTAAGTACAGTATCAGTTTGGTGATCATTGGTTTATTAGTGGTTTGAGTGCAGTCCGAATTGTATCAGCTTTACACCATTACTTATTTTATTGGCCAGCATTGTAGCACTATGCAGCAGCAGTGGACTCTTAAAAGTTACCACGTTCATTTACTGAGCAACAGATTGTCGATTCCGGAGAATTCGCCATCGAACAGACTCTTGTCTCCGTGACGCAGCATCTTGCCAGTTATTTTCATTTTCTACGCTCCGTTACTCCGAGGGGGCCCTAGTGGTCGCTACTGCTCTGGCCCGAGTCGCGAAAACCGAGCTTGGCCAAGGGGCCAACAATTGTGAAATAGTCACCAAAATCGCCACTCTCTTCGTTGTAGCGCTAACGCCAACAGCAGCCAGCATCTCAATTTCCGGTGTACGGTAGTGATGTAAACGCCTACGTTGGCGCCGAATCACACGCGGGGACTGACCAGCACCTTCCGGAAGCCCTCTACAGGAGCTACTGGAGCAAGGAGCATGGAGCAGCTCGAGCGAGAGATACGGAAGGAGATCGACGAGATGCACACGAGCGTGTCGCTGATGGACCGGCTCGAGGCGGCCGACACGATGGACGAGGAGCGGCGCGACGAGCTCCTGTCAGCGACGCGGGCCGCCTTCGAAAACGCGAACGCGAACAACGTAAAGAACAGTCTCACCGACTCGCAGATATCGATCATATCCAAGCACGACGGGTACCTGGACTCGGACCACTTTTACAGCACGCCTGAGACCGCTGCCGTCGCCGCCGTTGCCGCCGCCGCTGGCAAGGATAACAGTGTGGCAGGAACCAATAGTAGCGGAACTGACGCGAAACACGTCGTGGCCGCCGCCGCTGCCGTATCCGACCCCGAACAAAACCAAAGCGATCCACGAAGCCCGGGAGCGCCAGTGGCCAGCGGCCAAAGCGCACACAAAAAAGCCGCAGCCCAAAAAAGCAAGACGGAAGCGAAGCCCGGCTCTGCCAAGCAGGGGCCGGTCGCTGCCCAGGAAGCCTGCGCAGCGCATGACGCGCCCGGCAAGGGCGCACCGGCTGCAGGGAGCGTGCCGCTAGGCAGCCTGCTATTCGCCACGGATGGCGGTGCACCGGTCAAGCACGGCAGTCGCAGCAGCAGCAAGCTTCCGTCTACGATCGGACTCGGGCTGATACAGCTGGTGCTGAGTGTCACGTTGGCCGCGCTCGGCGGGATGGTGATCGCGCGGAACGCGTCCCTAGCCATGGCCGGTACGGGCCTGTGGTGCGGGGCCATCGCCGGTATCGCTGGATCGCTCGGATTGATGAACATTAAGATGGCGAAGACAGGCTTCCTGGCGGTCAATCTGATTTGCGTCGCCTCGAGCACACTCGGGCTCGCCCTCACTGGCATCGGTGCCGTCCGGGACGCCAACATGGCGCAACAGGATGAGGTAGGGAGAGAACATACACCTCTACAACGCATCCACACACCAGACACCATACATTTGTTATCAACTTGTAGCTCCAGTCCATTAATGTCCGATTTCATTTTGATTCATTTTTTTCTTGCTCGTCCGACCGTCCGTCCGGCCAACTGATCAGTTAATCTGGGGAGCTGTAACAGCCGGAACCGGGCTACTAGTGACGCTGGCGATCCACTTCCTCGTCAGCGTATTTTCCGTCTACTATTCGGCGCTCAAGCTCTGCTCCAGGTGAGTGCGCGCACAACAGCGGGCGGCCCCTTTTTTCCTCCACTTTCTCCCAAGTCGTTTCAAAACCGGCCCGACTTTGTATAAAGTCGGAGCGGTCGATTTTCTCTCCCGGAACGCGCCGTAAGCGTACACTGCTTGCTCAAAGCAACCGCCCTTGTTGCTTTCGTTCTGGTCGAATCCGAATGAGAAAAGCACAGGGTTTAGGTTATGTTCAATATGCCGCGCAAGGTTTCTTCTTTTTATTTGGTGACAACCGCTGAGTGGTCTTAACCTGCGCCAGAGACAATCTTGATATCTCTGGCGCTCTTCGCAACGGTTCGTTTCAACGGGCGGGGTTGCGTGGTGCCAACACCACCCTGTCACGCCAGTATCGGGAATCGAAACCATGGGCGGCTGCCGTAACAACCGATCCCGGGATTCAAACCCAGGCCAGCTGCGTGACATCGACGAGCGTTACCGACTGCTCTAACAGCGGCGTATTAAATTATCGTATTGTTCCTAATTACTTTTAACTTACTTTGGCTATATTGATTTCGTTTGTTTCTCGGTGTATTTCACCATTTTCGACAGACCAGCACCAAAGCGGCGGATGATCGATAACGTTATGCACAGTAACTCGCAGGCGTTTATGGCACAGCAGAAGGTGGAGGACTACATAAACTCGTTGCGCGTGGAGCCAAGCATTAAGGATATGATGTATCAGACCATGCTAAAGCGAAGCTGTGGTTCGATGTACGGTGGCGACAGCAAACACCGCATTGAGGACAACTTCAGTAGCGGAAACTCGCACCGCCTCCTTCTGGTCCCTGCCGGAGCCGGCAACGGCGTAAGTATGGTAATGGTAATAAGTAGCACCGCACCGTGCGTTTTATTGAATGACGAATTGGTAACGATTACAGCTTCCGTCAATGATTCCGATGTACCCAGGGATGCAGTCGACAATGGCTAGCAACGCGACAGTGATGTATCCCGCGAACCTGTTACCACACGGATTACCCCACCCTCAACCGTATCCGGAGAGTGCCCTCATGGAGGCGCAAATCGCCAGAACCAATCGCAAGCGGTCCACGATGCGGATGAACCAAGAGCGCACCAGTGTGGACGCGGAGCGACCGAGAAGAAAGTCGGACTCGGATCTAGAGAAAACCTTCACCTACACGGGCCTTGACCGAGACATCGCTGATAGCTATTTGGCAAAAGAGGAGGAGAAGCTAACGAGCAGCATCGTGAGCAGCAGCGGGCAGCACATGTCGCCGCCGCACACCTACCATCACGATCTAATGCTAATCGATCATCGTACAAATTTCGAACGATACAACAGCGTAAATATATGAGTTGGAGGAGGGAACATTATTTCATTATTACCAGTAGAGTATCTGCTCGACAGAAGTGTAGTCGATGGGATGTTTTATATTGTGAATTTGTTGTTATATAGTATTTGTATAGATTGTTACTCTTGCGTTGTTCCCATGCAAACTAGTATAAAATATGGCTAATTGCAATGGCAACAGAAGTAGGAATAAATGGGCGATAAGATATTTACTGTGTTTAGAAGTTTCACTACTTTACTGTATCCGGTATCCTAGGAGCGATTCTGGCCTGCGATGTAGGGCATCCCTCCATCGCTCGCGTTCGAGCGCCTTCGTCCTCCAAATACAGCTCGGTGCTGTTGCAGCGGTTTCTCCATTGTCCCTCCACAAATCTTCTTCCGGCTACAACCGCTACAAGGTCTGTGGTTCTCACCAACTTTATGGTTGAAGAAAAAATATATTTCATCCTCATTGTTAATCGTTACAACGTACACGCGCGCGTGTTTGTTCTTATTACATTCTACTTCATTGTTTAAGTCATTTCCGTTCACTTCATTGGAACTCGCGCGGCCGACCGCCAGGACGCCAACGATCAGTTAATCTAGGAAGCGGTCACAGCCGGAATTGAACTTCTAGTGACACCGGCGATACATTGTCTCATCAGCGTATTTTCTTTCCACTTGTTCGGTTAGGAGTTTCAGATGCAAGATGCAGTTAAATAGCTCTTGCCACACATGTCAAAGACCGGAGCAGAACCCGGATTGGGCTGGAGCCCTGAAGGAGTCTAATGGAACCAAGTAGCACAGTGTAGTTCGGAGACTTCGTCGGAATAGGGAACTATAAGTCCACAAACTACGATACGCTTACTTACTGTCGCGAACGGTGCCACTAGCTCCGTTCGCCGTTTACTGTTTGTTATTCAAGTTAATATTATTTTCTGCTTCCTGGATCTTTACTGCATCCGATTCAATACACGATAACTGATTTCGATAACTGTGTCCGCTTCGTGCGAAAATGTGCTCGCTTCATGCGGCAAATGTTTCTGCTTCATGAGGAATGTGCGCGATTAATGCGGAAAAAGATTGCTAAGCAACTTTTAAGCAGATTACAACGCGATACGTGAGGAGTTTCCACGAGGAAGTGTAATATGCTTAAATAGTTCTAGTCACACATGCCAAGGACCGTTAGAGACAAGAGTAGTAGAATCCACATCGAGATGGAGCTCTAAAGAGGCGTAACGCAAACAGGAGGCACAGTGTAGTGAAGGCTTCGTCGGAATAGGGTGGAACTACAGGTCCACAAAATACGCTACGCTTACTTACTGTCGCCATCGTTGCCACTAGCGTCACTGTCCGGTTGCTGTTTCATTATTTAATTTAATATTGTTGAAGAGACTGCTTCCTTGGTCTCCTCCGTCTCCATCACTTCGTCTCCTCCGTCTCCATCACTTTCATCATCGTCGGTGATTTCGATAACTTCATCCTTTATTGATGTCGTGGCGTCGATGATTTCTATATCGTCGTCCTTTATGAATGGTGCGGCGTCGGTGATGTCGATAACTTCGTCCTTTATTGATGCCGTGGCGTCGGTGATTTCAATCACTTCATCCTTCAC
>NC_071287.1:9383478-9386900 GCF_943735745.2 Anopheles bellator | reverse complement strand
CGTCATTTATTGATGCCGTGGCGTCGGTGATTTCAATCACTTCATCCCTCACTGATGGCGTGACGATATCAATGTCCATTTGACCCTCGTGAATGTGGACGACGTTCGGTCTATTCGGCGGTAGTGTGAAGTCCAAGGGCGTGGCAGCTGCTTCGTCGTTGACAGGAACGTTCGGTTTCTTCGCAGGCAATTTGAGGTTCAAGGGCGCATCATACGAGATGTGCCGGGTGGTGTGAGCATCCGGCGGATTCAAAATCGGACGAAAGTCTCTCGTCGTAGTCGCAGTGTTTTCAGTCGCAGTGTTTCCAGTCGCAGTGTTTCCCATCGCAGTGTTTGCAATGTTTATCGACTCTTTCCAGTCGCAGTACTGACGGTAGTACTGGTAAACCGGCATAACGAACACGGAGATGTCGTCTGTGGTGGCAGCTGACCGCATGTCGGACAGTCGCCAGTGACCGAAATGGTTAACGCGGCCCCGCGCTTGGGCCACCAGCCCCTGTGCTGCCATCGTATATCGACGTGGCTGTTTCGGGAACTTATCCAGCATTCCGAACACAGTGTTGCCCACGTGCGACGGCTCACTCACATCCCAGAGGCCGTCCGTCGCCATGACCAGAATGCCGTAGTCTCCGTCGGCATCATCGAAATTCAGGTCCCTTTGTACCTCGTCGAGATCAAAGCACTTCACGTCGGGGTGCGAGCTAAGAAATGGTTTGATTGATAGGTTGGTGGTTAATGCTTTCAGGTCGTGGTCACCAAAGCCGCGCGACACACCAATCGTTCCCATCAGCCGGGCACGCTTACCCGACCCTGAGATCAACGGTCTCTTGAGATCCGCCTGCTCAACCATCCGTGTGCCCCAGCCGCGCATCCTTCCATCTCGGTACACGATCGGTTTCCCGAGATCACCCCCAGCCACCGTCCTTGCAAACTCGCAAGCGATGAAGCCGCTTCCAAGCAAATGCTGATTCTGCATCCCGAGTGTCAACAGGCGGTGTCTCTCGGATTCGGGCGTGTGATCGTACGAGCACGGCTGCACCACCACCACGCGATCTGCCCTCTGCTCGTCTGCCATATCTTTCAACTTACGCTTGCAGAGGACAGCGCGTGAATCGCCCGCGTTCGCTACGTACAGCTTGCCCAGGATGAAGAGTGCCACCAGGCTGGTGCAGCCGCTACCAATGCGATAACTAGTCCGATCCTCTTCCAGTATTTTGTCCATGTCCTGGAAGGCGGTCTCAAGCGCACCCACGATCAGTTCGTGCCTAGTGACACGCTTATTGAGCACCTGCTGTGGGTGCGATAGTGGCAAATGCAGTGACGCGTCTAAATTGTCAGTCCCCAGTCGGGGCAACAGCATTTCGACGATGTTCACCAGCCGCTGGTGCAAGACGTGGTGGAATTGGTTGGCTGCTATGAGCGATGCCGCGTACCCAGCGTGCCCGTCAAAAATGCCGAAGTACGTATACTTCAGACTTGGGAAGTTTTCGTTCGGGTGAGACAGGGACATCTGCTTGAAGACGGCCTGATCCTCGTTCCAAACCGATTTTCCAGCGTTTACACATTCGGCATATCCGGTATTATACGGCAAACGCCGGGGATCCCGCGGTACTATGATCGGCCGAACATTATGGTCAGCGCTCGCCTTCAGCTCGTCGTTCGTCAACAGCTGTAGAAACGAGGGCCGGGAGTACTCAAATTTTTCTGGCAGTATCTGTTCACGACTGCCCTGGTCGCGGCCGTGCATCTGATGGTATTCATGCTCAATTCGGGGCATATCTGGTGCAACGACGGTGAGCACTCGGTTCTTCAACCGATTGAACATGTCCAGCGCGACCGCCCCTACTGTGGAATGGGGGGCCTCACCAACTTTGGCGAACGAAATTAGCGCGACGACGAACCACACGGCAACAGCTTGTCAGCGTGGTCACCAGTAACCAGCTCCGTGTTCGATCGAATAAACGAATCTTGTTGCGCCGTCACTCGTTCGCTATCGTCGCTTGTCGTATTCTAACGGCTGTAGCCGCTCACACTGCATTCAACGCCCTATTCGATGCGATACAAAAGATTATCAGTAAATCACAACGCATAGGCACGCATCAAAGAGTCGCCCAGCACCGACACATCTCGCCTATTTTCCAGATGCGGTAGGTTGCCTGAGCTAGTACCAAGCAATCGAATTTAGATCGATGGTCTAACAGAGGAATTTCTTTCTTACCTGGAACTAACGACACCGTAAACGATACAATTTTCTCCGAATCGGATTACAATGGTGGCAGCAGTTTATCCTGCTTGCTTCTTTGTAGCGCGTGGGCTATGGTGTTGGTGAGAGAGAACTGCAGAAATGATACAACGACACGCACTCGACGCATGGGTCCCGGAAGTGGATCTTCAGTACCGATTACTGCAACGTTACCATATACCGCTGACCGAAACGACAGTAATTTTCTTCTGTGACGAACAATAACAAGCCGTAACTGTCAATTCTCCACTGAAACAAACAACTTTCAACTAACGTCGGCTAAGCACTGCCCACTACGCGCACTGCTGCTCGGTACGTCTACAGTAAAGTCTCTGTATAGAAGGTTCTGGTTGCTTCTTTGTAACGCGTGGGCTATGGTGCTTCCGACAGAAAAGTGCAGCAATAATACAAAGAGAAAATACGCCCTCAACACGCAGATCCCGGAAATAGATCTACAGCACCGTTTACTGCAACGTTACCATATACCGCTGACCGAAACGACAGTAATTTTCTTTTTTGACAATCAATAACAACTCGTAACTATAACTGGGGTACCACACGGAGCGTAAACACTAGATATGACATTTCAGATAAATGCCACATTGCTTGCGCTTATTTCAAAACGTTTATGCCTCAGCAGACACGTAAAACCCGTTAGCAAACGCTTTGTTTACAAACAAAGGATAATGTAAGTTCTTACTTGCTGGTACAGCAACAAAAGAAAACAGAAAAAATATGTTCAGAAATCAACTAACCTCATCGATTTCTATTTTCTCGGACCAAAAACACGAATGTAAACACGTTTTACATTTCGGTTTTATATTTTAAAATTGTCACACGAAGCGTAAACGATTTGACGTTTTTACGCTCCGATTCGCGCTCCGTGTGGCTCCCCAGTAACAATTTTCAGCTAACGTCGACTTAACACTGCCCACAACGCGCACTGCGCAGTTTCTGTATAACTAGGGGGCTACACGAAGCGTGAAAACTAGCGTAAAATTAATTTGTAACGTCAAAACGTTTACGCTTCGTGTGGCAGCAAAAAATTAAAAACGAAATGTCAAACGTGTTTACGTTCGTGTTTTTGGTCCAAGAAAATTGAAATAGAAGAGAAATTAATTGATTTCTGAATATTTTTTTCTGTTTTTTCCGATTTTGTTGCTATACCAGCAAATAAGAA
>NC_071287.1:9343531-9378478 GCF_943735745.2 Anopheles bellator | reverse complement strand
CGCAAATCGGACCACAAAAATTTCATTTAGTTTGCGCTTCGTGTGGCTGCAAATATAAAACCGAAATGTCAAACGTGTTTACATTCGTGTTTTTGGTCCGAGAAAACAGAAATAGAAGAGAAAGAAATTGATTTCTGAATATTTTTTCTGTTCTTTTTTCGATTTTGTTGCTATAGCCCGGCGTCCACAGTATGAGGAACTTGGTAAAAATGCATGGCAGGCCAAGAAACTATTAACCTTTTACTAGAGTTCCTTGAGTTACTTTGAGTTGTTTTTGAGCGTCTTATGTCTATGAAATATTTCACGCATTTTTTCAATGCGAACGTTGAAGCCTAATTTCGGCATGTTTTTTTGCCTTCCAAAAATATGGCTAATTTTTCGACAGCGGATCAGATTTTGACAAAGATGGCAATAGAAGGAGAAGGAAAGGAAACTAAAAAATCAAAGCATAAACAAACGAACTGTCATTTCACTCACTGGAATTCACGGAATTTTTCGCCCAAAAGCTACTAGTGTGGACGCTAGCATATCAAAAAACCTGTAGAGAAAACTCATACTAGGCGGCTACACGAAGCGTGAAAACTAGCGTAAAATTAATTTGTAACGTCAAAACGTTTACGCTTCGAGTGGCAGCAAAAATTTAAAAACGAAATGTCAAACGTGTTTACGTTCGTGTTTTTAGTCCAAGAAAAAAGAAATAGAAGAGAAATTAATTGATTTCTGATTTTTTTTTCTGTTTTTTCCGATTTTGTTGCTATACCAGCAAATAAGAACTTAAATTATCCTCTGTTTGTAAGCAAAGCGTATGAAAAGAATAATTTCGCTCGGGTTTACGGCTCGCGCGAGCCGTAAACGTTTTGACAGAGGCGCAGCAGTTTGGCATGAATCTGTAATGTCAAAAACATTACGGAACACCTCATGTAGCCGCCCAGATACTGTGGACGAGTCGTTACGAAACTCGAATCGAGAACTCCAACGTTCATTTGAGTTTATTTAGCTGTAGCTTTCTCTTTCTGCCTTCTCTCTTGCTGTATTCAGCTTTCTCTCTTTCTGTGTTCACGCGAACATTTGAACATTCATAATTATAAACAATTATACATAAAAAACTAAAAAATATATTTTTAAATTAAACTTTAAGATAAATGAAAAGCTAAGTTCTGGTGCTGTTGCGTGAAATATTCTGATTAGTTAAAATTATGGCATGGATTATGTACATAATTCGTTATAAGAGACTATCGTTGTATAGACTTTTTCATTCGCTATAACAGCGGACGCGCATTAAACATAGCAGACATCGACCAATCATGAAGCGGCATTTTTCACAAATGGGGATAATAGTGCCTTCAGAATGTAACGTTCACCCAATCAGAACTTACGGACGTAATATTTCAACCAATCATCATTGAAGAGATTTTAGTGAACCCTCTAGTGAGGATGGAAATAATCCATATTCTTTAAATTGCTGCTGCGAGCTTCGTCGCAACGCTTGTGCGGAATACGCATTGGAAGCGGAAAAACGATTAGTTCGGGCGAGTGCCGCAAAAGTATCTCTCATAGCTGGGTGAAACAACTAAGTGTGCATCTCAGCTGTTTATTTTGAATGAAAACATCGTGAAATAATCGTGATAATCGTTTTTTGTTTTGACCCTATGGACGAATCGTGCTACAGTTTTAAGGAAACCATTTTCCAAGCCAACATCCGATTCCAGCTGAATGCGCTTTACTCACTCTCCCACGGTTTCGGTTAGCTTGTATTTATTGATAAAGCCTTTGGCCCGTTAAGGTTGATCTCTTAAGTAATAAGAAGAATACCATTCCGTGGAACTACTGGCTTGGTTTGGGTGACGCGGCGACATTTTTGAAAAGGAAGAAAAAGAAACTCGACGTTTGCTCTCAGTGAATGCTTCTGTGAAGCACAGTATTTTACACATATACACATTGTATAAGTGCGTGCATAGTGTGTGTGTGTGTATTCATTCATTTTGATTTGCAATAGTGTTGAATTATAGTATGCCGAGTTTTGGTGGAGTCGATATGTGCTGTGTTTGGATTTGGAAAGTCGGAACTAAATAAGTAACCTGTTCGTAGAGCAATTAATTACAAAAATAAATGTAATTAGGGAGGAAATAGTTAACAAAGTTTTATTGTATGGCTCGATGGTCCGTGATTATTGTCATTGAATCGGATGCAATGGAATAAATTCGTGGCAAGTTGAAGGGACGAATAGAAACATGGCTAATCTAACAAACATGTCACCTCAGCAATTTTCGCTGCGGTGGAATAATTACACAAACTACATAGCCGGAGCTTTTGATGCTCTCCGTTACGAGGAGGACTTTGTGGACGTTACGCTCTGCTGCGAGGGTCGCAAAATCCGCGCACACAAGATTTTACTGTCTGCCTGCAGCCCGTACTTCAAAGAAGTATTCAAGGAAAATCCTTGCCAGCATCCGGTGATCATCTTTAAAAATGTGCGCCACAGCGACCTGATGTCTATCGTGGAATTTATGTACCAGGGCGAGGTGAGCGTCGCCCAGGATCAGTTGCCATCGTTTTTGCACACAGCTGAATTGTTATCGATCCGAGGGTTAACCGATAGCTCGAACGAACCACGGCAACAACAGCAACAGACGGGTTCGTCTGCCTCCATCGCGCAACAGCTACTACAATCGCAAGGTCAGACTGCGCTACTGGAAAAGCCTACCACGATAACGACCGCGGATTCCCTGTTCCTCACTCTGCCATCTAACTCAACTATCGTCCATCAACCGAAGTTACTGCAGGCGCAAATACAAACACCGATCATCAGTAAAACAATAATCAAAGCCGCAACAACCGAGATGCCGGCCCTGACGACACCCAGTGGTACTATTACCGTGCCTATTGCACAGCCGCCACAACAGCAACAGTCGGCGATTGCTAAGATCCAAGTGCAAACGTCGCAACAACAGCAAGCCGCTCAACAGTCCCAACAAGTGCAAGTACAGATGCAGCAAGTCCCACAAGTAGTCCAACAAGTTCAACAAGTACAGCAAGTGCAGCATGTTCAGCAAGTACAGCAAGTGCAACAAGTTGCGCAGCAATCCCAGCAACAGCAATCGCACCTTCAGCCACAAATTCAACAACCAGTCCAAACGCAAGCCACAACGTTACAGGAAGTAGTCGACAGTGTAGTCCAACCAAAAAAGAAAAAAATAAAGATACAGCAGATTATTACTTCACAATCAGCAGCCAGCACTGTACCAGCAATGACAGTCGCTGTAACTGCCACAGCTTCTGGGCAGTCGGGTGACAGTGACATTTTTGAACCGGAAGCCTACACCATCGCGACTACCAAGGTTGATGCGTCACGTACACAGCAAGAACAACAGGACCAAACTGGTAGTAAGGATATAATCACAGTACTGAGAGCCATTTTTGAATCGATTTTGTCTTCCGCAGTTGAAACTTACACGGAATCAGCTCAATCTTCGGCTGCAGCACTTAAAATCGAGATGCCAGAATTTATCAGCGTTGGTGAGGCAATGACAACTGGAAGCGCGAACAATAACTCATTTATGCAAGGTATATAGATGAAATAAGCTATTATGGAAATATAACCTTCGTAATAGCATTAAAAATTAATCTTCATACTTTTTATGACACTGTTTATTGAACATATAAACCGTTTTCAATCGTTTCAAAACAGAAAGCTACGAATTAGTTGGTGAAAATATAGAGGATAAAGATGTCGATGACGATGAAATGGCACAGGACAACATAGAAATCGAAGGTTCAGATATAGATATGAGTAAGTAGATGTCCTGATAAATGACTATGGGAGTAAGCCCGTTTCTTATACCGCAGCTGATTCCATGTCTGCTTTGCCTTTTTCATAGGTCGTATCTTCCAGGGGTCATCAGACGAGCAGAAATCGAACATATTGCAAGGTAAGCATTGTATTTTATACATGACAAATTGTGCTTTCTTTTCATTTACTAGTTGTTGCTTTTTTGGACAGTATTTTATGTACGTTCAACCGTCAGCGCTAGTTTATAATTTTAACTGATTTATGTTGGTCGTAATGATGCATCAGTCATGGTGAAAATTGTTACCCATGATGCATTCAAATTATGTTTCGGGGCTTCGAAACATTAAGCCAAACCAAATAATTTCAAAACAGTTTTCTTTTGTTATTTAAAAAAATTTGAGCAGTTTAGGCACATTGTTATGTGTCTTTTTGTAGTAATTCTATGCCATTTCATAGACGAGTATTGCTTACGTAGAAATGGAAATCGGTTTACTATGAGGAGAACTTTTGCTAGATGTTTTTTGCAAAGATTGTTAGTAGCTCATAAAAAATAAAAATAGTATCATGTGTTCGCGTGAACATTACAAAAACATGAATTGATTATTATTTATATCTGAGTACAAGTTTAAGGTGAAACGTGGAAATAAATCAACTTTGCACACAAATAAAAAAATACTATACTACTTGAATTTTTTTCTTCATTTGTTGGAATCTTGTCATTCTATCAATACAATGTTGTTCTTATTGGCATCAGAGATGTTTATTGATCGTGTGTTTACGTGTGCGATTGCGATTGTTTAAACGTAATATTTGTTTTGAGCTCGTTTCATATATTTGATTGATTTTGTCTTCAGTAAAGTCGCTAAGGATGCAATTTCTATTGCGGGTACATAAATGCAGCAATGTGGGCGCTGCCTTTTTTCAATTGAAAATTTAACAACCATGGGGAAGAATTGCTAAGTTTTTGAATTGCACAGTGATACAATGAAACCAAGCGTTTATTACAATAAACCCGTTGATGTCAATAAAAAATGGCGGGATATCTCTTTTCCTATGTACGTCAAATATGTTTGGATTAAGCTATTCTGGTAAACAATGTGCAGCAGTGTTTAATCGATATTGCGATATTTGCACTTAAATAATACGATCTACCATTTACTTGTGCTTTACTTAAATCATCAATCACTTCGTGAGATTTCGGTCACATCACCTAGTAATTTGTGTCGTGTCAAGTGTTGCTCTTCATTTCAATTACAGTTTTGCGTCTACGCAAGCAGAATAATAAGGGGTTTAAACATCGTCATTTTCGGTGGCGGTTGTTTAATGCCACGCTTCTATCGGTCGCGAACACACGCCCACGCACTTTTTCTTTCTCTTTCTTTCTCTCTCTGTATCTATTTCCTCTTTTCTATATTCGTCTTTCAATTTCCAGACACGGAGCTCCGCTTCCGGTGTAGTATCTGTTGGAAGGGCTTCAAACACCCGATGTCTCTGACACTGCACAAGGATCTGCACTCTGGAAAAACGAAATGTCCCGTCTGCTTGCGCTCGTTCTCGCGCAGCTACGACATGCGAATTCACCTGAACAAGATCCATCAGGTGACGCTGAAGCTGGACGCTAGATTCAACTTTCGGAACATGAAAGCGGAATTGATCCAATAGTCATCCAACTACATGCCTTTCTCTTTGAGGTAACAGTTTTGGTTGGTTTGGTTGGTGGCTTTCTAGTGGTATTGCAAAGAAGTTCAGCGGGACAAGGGAATGCATAAGCATATACAAGCTTAAAGCAACTAAAGAGTAAAGAGGGGAAAGTGAGAGAGAAACAAAGATTATATTGTATGGATTTGGCTGTAGCATTCAATGTATTACTTCACATTTAGTAGATGAAGTATCTAGACTATTTTAAATGTTTTATAAAGCGTTCTCAAAATGTAATCCACGTTTTGATTTTATTTTCTCTTTGGCATGTTCTTTTTAAATTTTTCATCAGTTCATTTGATCTTCTTTCTAAACATAGTATAATTTAAGCTACTCCTTCTATACAATTGTTTTAATCATGGTTTGGCACACGCTTCAATACATATGGCGTATTCAATGGGTTGCGCGTTGTTCCAATCAATTTAAGCATTGGCTGTCCAGGAGCCCAGAGGTCATAGCACATCTTTACATAAATTGTAGATTGCGTCGAACTTCACTTTTTTATCTTCTGTGAACATTCGGGCGCACACAAACTGTTTTTGCATCTACATTCTGGAAAGGTTCGGTATTGTTTTGAATTTTCCTTAAACCTCTAAATTCTTTTTTATGGGTTATAATAAATAAAAATTTCAAAAATTAAATAACAATCGATATTTAAATTCCGTAATACAATCGATTGGTAAATGTAAATGGTAAATTTCACTATTATTTAAGCCATTTATGACAGGCATTTTTTATAAACAAATCAGCCAGTATTGCAAACTTTTGTTGTAATGTTTCAATAAACGGGCCGGGCTGGGCCCGTCGAACGGGTCGAATGCATTTCAAGCATCATCTCACGGTTATACTAAGTATTGGTATTGCAATGTATCTATATATATGCATTCGACTAAACTGCAATCGTAAACTAATTCCACCGTTACAAATCCTCAGTTACAAATCATCATTATATGATAAATTGTAAGGTGCTACATGTTTTTTCGTTGATATTAATATGCAGTATGTAAAAATTACATATACAGGCATATTTTTGAATTTTTTTTAATACCGTTGCCTTAATATAAGAGGAGCGCTAGAATTGGTGCGTTGGGTTTCGAATCCGCAAAATCGGTAGGAAATGTGATAATCATAATCCCTTTTTATGGAGCGTTCAGTATTCAGTATATTCGCTTCGCGGTTTGTATTTTGTGAAAAATATAACTATTCGCAAAAAGAACTACCAGATAAATGCCTTGTTACGACTTAAGAATCTGGAAGTAGATGGAATTAAAGCTTTCTTTTTAATACAAATCGAAACCCCCAACGCCTTACCAAATAGTTTTGATGATTGTTTTCTCTCTTCTCTCTTGCAGAAGTGTATGAGCACAAAATGAAACCGAAAAAGTTCAAATGCAAAGATTGCGACAAAAGCTTCGTCGCCTGGAAATCGCTCACGATGCACCAGCACATACACAGGGGCCTCACGAAATGCGCTATCTGTGGCGCAATCCTGTCACGCACGGCTAATCTTAAGCGCCACATGAAGCTGAAGCATGAAAAAATTATAATGTAGTTTCCTAGCGGTAGTTCACGACCTATCGCTACTGGCATCCTTCTAACCCGACGTCATCCTATACATCGGAGAGGTGGGGGGTACAAATGGGAATTCGAGACATAATGCGATGATAGATATACTTTTAAGATGTGGCTACTTGTCCGCAAAATTGCACAGCACAACTTGCATAGTAAATAATTTCTGTCCCTCCGACATAGGAAATGAATGAAGGAGTTACTGGGGGGCTACATGAGGCGTGACGTAATGTTTTTGACATTACAGATTAATGCCAAACTGCTGCGCCTCTGTCAAAACGTTTACGGGTCGGCCGAGGCGTAAACCCCAGCGTAAATACTTTTTGCATACGCTTTGCTTACAAGCAAGATAATTTAAGTTCTTATTTGCTGGTATAGCAACAATCGTAAAAACGGAAAAAAAATATTCAGAAATCAATTTATTTCTCTTCTGTTTCTATTTTCTCGTACCAAAAACACGAACGTAAGCACGTTTGACATTTAGTTTTCATATTTTTGCTGCCACACGAAGCGTAAACGATTTGACATTACAAATTAATGTTACGCTAGTTTTCACGCCTCTTGTAGCCCCCCAGTTATTCTAAAACAGAAAAGGTTATTCTTGAGTTGCCCTACAAGTTATACAAATTTAGAGTACACGTATGTACGTCGGTTAAGATTGAATAGCTCTGAATCATGGGTATGTACGGTATGGACACTGCAAAACTTACCATACAGCTTACCAAACTTAAATACAGCGTCGAAATTCATTTTAATTTATCTTCAAATCAGGGATAATCATAGTAAGGGATAAGTTGACATCATCATATTCCCATCATAAAATTATCACATCATGTTTAGTTCGTCTCCTTATATACAGATTTCCAGAGCTTCAACTTCAATTCATTGTTTGTGTTATTGCACAGTATTACGGGGCCTATTTCAAAGCCTTATCCTGCATTTAGGTGAACTCTATATGATTAATTGATTTTATTTTATATTTTTCGATTCACATTATTCTTTTCGCTCACCACTGTATGCTGTATCCTGGATCACCAGTCACCCGTTCTTTAGAGCGCTGTTGAAAGTAATTTACAGTCAAATGAAGAATTCTATGTTGACGATGATTTGACGTAATTTTACATCGTTTGTGCTGAGCTTTTTCATGCACGTGTTGTTGCTTGTCTATCATTAAAACAATGCATAATTGCTCACAAATCATATTTTACAGACGTTATAAACAGCAAAAAATGATCGAAACTGATATTGTTTATAACCCGGGGTCCACAGTATGATAAACTTGGTAAAAATGGATGGCAGGCCAAGAAACTATTAATCTTTTGCTAGAGTTCCGTGAGTTACTTTGAGTTGCTTTTGGGCGCCTTATGTCCATGACATATTTCACGCATTTTTTCAATGTGAAAGCCTAATTTCGGCATGTTTTTTGCCTTTCAAAAATATGGCTAGTTTTTCGACAGCGGATCAGATTTTGACAAAGACGGCAATAGAAGGAGAAGGAAAGGAAACTGAAAAATCAAAGCAAAAACAAGCGATCTGTCATTTCACTGACTGGAGCTCACGGAATTTTTCGCCCAAAAGCTGATAGTGTGGACGCTAGCATATCAAAAAACCTATAGAGAAAACTCATACTGTGGACGAGGCATAATAGAGGCGCAAAATTATGTGCTTAGTTGCCCGATGTGACAATTGCAGTCACAGTCAATATGGCCTCGAAATGTCCCTTCCTGTCTCAAAAATACTTGATGCTTGAGCAGCTTATTTTTAAACCCTACTGAGGAATAATAATGACCACACTGGATGTGCTTAAACGATTAAGGTAAACAATAAACGTCAGTATGCTGTGCATGATCAATTACGAAGTCGTTATTAATAAGATGAAGTGATGAGAAAGAGGAGGGCTATCGGAACTTTATTTTATTTCGAACTTTTATTATTTTAGTCAATAGATGGCTTAAGTAACCTGTATCGCCCGTTCTGTATGTGTATGATTGTGATCAAATCCGATTATATCATATTAGAAAGATCTCAGATTCAGACACAAAGGGTGACACCTTCTCAGGCAAGTTTTTTTTTGGTGACTTATGTATATGTATATTCTATGTATTGTACGTTACAGACGATCGCCTACAAAGAGAATTTACGCACTATGTTGCTGTTTGTTTTTAATTTATAAAACATCTAAAGAACGATTGAAAATCCCAATAGTGTTTTTTTAAATACTCTAAAAAACCGTGCACTTTAGGTTTCCTTGTCCCTGTAAATTTCGTTTCACAGATATTTCGCACTTAGAAGACCAATTGTCGAAAGTATCGTTAAATTATATGATTGTGGGTAATTGTTTGAATAGTTCAGATTCAGTAAAGGGTTGACGGTGAGATTGCTGTTACCCGGGGTCCACAGTATGAGAAACTTGGTAAAAATGTATGGCAGGCCAAGAAACTATTAATCTTTTGCTAGAGTTCCGTGAGTTACTTTGAGTTGCTTTTGAGCGCCTTATGTCCATGAAATATTTCACGCATTTTTTCAATGCGAACGTTGAAGCCTAATTTCGGCATGTTTTTTGCCTTCTAAAAATATGGCTAGTTTTTCGACAGCGGATCAGATTTTGACAAAGATGGCAATAGAAGGAGAAGGAAAGGAAACTGAAAAATCAAAGCATAAACAAACGAACTGTCATTTCACTCACTGGAACTCACGGAATTTTTCGCCCAAAAGCTGATAGTGTGGACGCTAGTATATCAAAAAACCTGTAGAGACAACTCATACTATGGACGAGGCGTTACACTGGTACTACGATAATACAACGGACGCGCCATAACAACGCCCTGATTCAATCTATCAGCGAGTAGAATTTTTAACACATTTGGTCGGTAACGTCATCAGAACGCAGCGTTCAATCTATCAGAACGTAGAAGCGTTCTGGCGACCGGATTCTAACAAACAGGACACATCGACATGCATGTACATATACATTCAGCATCA
Source organism: Anopheles bellator (assembly GCF_943735745.2). Classification (NCBI taxonomy): domain Eukaryota; kingdom Metazoa; phylum Arthropoda; class Insecta; order Diptera; family Culicidae; genus Anopheles; species Anopheles bellator. The sequence goes on along the minus strand of NC_071287.1, from coordinate 9,368,439 downwards.
ACCATAATACAGTTTAAAATCATCTTCAAAATGCTACCTTCCCAAAAAAAACGATAAAAAATGGTTTCAATAAAAAAATTACTCTCTTCAAATGATTGTGGTGAAACGCAGACACCCCTCCAAAAACGACATCATACCTGGATTGACGGTAGTCTAATTTTTGTTGTATGTTTGGTGGGACTGGAAGGAAATTTTCCATCATAAATTGGGAAAACGTAACGAAACGATTAATTCGGCACTCTACTTTGTGCAACTCGACCGTTTGAGCGAAGTAATCTGGAAGTAACAATAAATTTACAATCAGACCAGACTACAAATATCTTTGATGATTCGTAACAAATTGATTGAATTTGATTGAGAAGTTTCAATGCATTCACCATATAGTCCGGACTTTGCATTGTCTAAACACGACTCGCTTAGATTTCTGTAAAACTCTCTTAATGGTAAAAAATTGACCGAACGAAAAGCCGCTGAAAATTACTTTACCAAGTTTTTCGCCGATGGATAAAACTCCTATAAAATGGCAAAAGGTGATAGATATTAACGGTCGGTCAAGATGTAATTGATTAAAATTAATTTCAAATAAAAAATATTTTTCCTAAAAAATCACCAAAAACATGGAGTTTTTTTTATCATTGCAAATCATCAAATCCCCTTTCATTAAATAACTGTTCCTGTAGCTCATGAACCAAAAGCTTCATTACAAACAATTTTGAATCGCTAAACAAAATGTTGCATACAAAAAGAAGCTACAGTGGCTAGCGAACCCAAGTTTAGTTCTACTAAATTAAAGATTTGATCAAACACAGACAAAAAATATTTTACACAATTTAAAAAGGTTAAAACATCGATTAAGAATTGTATATATTATTTCCCCTTTTTAGGGATCATTGATACGACGTGTGTTCAAAAAGTTCTGATAATTTTGTATTTACTCTGGCTACGTATGTTCGACTTTCGATTTTTTTTGCATTAGGTTACTTTTAGAGTAGACAACCATCGAAGATGCACTAAATCCAAGCAAAACAGCTTTCAAAAATTGACCAATCACTCAAAATGTCCGAACTTTTTACCATAAGTCACAGACATGTGTAGCAACATCGAAAACATCAAAAATCGAATATACATTCTGTCAAATAAGTACCGGGAATTTGTGATTTGAGAGAAAATGCTTTATTCGATTTTCGATTTTTTTGTGGCGTAATGTTGCTACTCATGTCACTCACTTATGTTGAAAATTTTGGCTATTTTTAATGCTCAGTTAATTTTTTACAGCTGTTTTGCTGTTTTTTGAACGTGTTTTGTCTTATCGGTGATTTCTGTCTTCTCCTAAATTAATCGACCACAAAGCGGTAATTAGAGTTTTGGAAACAAGAAAAGCCATAGGGGGCCAGATTTGGTCAATACGGTGGCTTTGGCATCATTAGTTTGTAGTTTTTGGTCAAAAATTCGAACTCACGCAACGATCTTGAACTTCGTATGCACGTGGTCTGTTCAAAAAATTTCACGACTTTTGGGTTCCGTTTTTGGATTTCGCGTTTGTGGCGGATTGCTTCGCGCAAATTGCGCATAACTTGCAGGAAATATTCTTTCTTAACCGTTCTATCTTTTGGCAACAACTCATGATGCACCACGACCCTGCAATTGAAGAAAACTTTAAGCAAAACTGTTCCCAATAGACCAAACTTGACTTTTTGACGTTCACATCTTCTCGGTCATCTGAAAAAAATTTGAACCTACGATAAGCGCTGCTTTTGGTCTTAATAGCTTCATCATAAGCCATAGTCAACATTTCGATTGCATCCGAGCTCATAATTTCGTTTTCTACACAAAATTTGATACAGATTCCTTGCCATCCATTTTTTGGAAAAGCAAAAAATCGCCGATGTGCCAGACACGCGCACAATAAAACAGCTGTCAAAAATTGACCGATTATTCAAAATGGTCAATGGTCGCGAAAATTTTTGGACAGAGCATGTACGTAACTCGCGTAAGTACAAAATTATCAAAACTGTTTGAACACACCTCGTATGCATGAAAAAAATTTCCGGTGCGAAACAAAGTTTATTTTCATCAAGATATGCTATTACGCTCTTGCCTCCGCCGATATAGCAGTCGGTAACGCTCGTCCTGGGTTCGAATCCCGGGACCGGTTATCACGCAGCCGGCTTATTGTTCCGATGCCGGCGTGACAGGGGGGTTGGCACAGGACCAACAACCCCGCTTGTAAAAACAAACCGTTACAGAGAGCATCAATGGATAATTAAACATTGTCTCTGGTGCAAGGAAAAACAAGACCGCGCTCAGCGGGTGTTGCCTAATAATAATAGTGCTCTTACACAAAGATAATAGTGCAAAACGACGTGGTTTTGTCATGCAGTACGTTGTACGGCCTCAGCTTTTTTTACCAGACTGTTTTATTCAAATGACCTGACCTGTTTTATTACGTTTAATAACCTGTTTAATTACGTGTGGTCTTCTCAGCTGCTCCTGTCCCTGCTGTTTTAGGGCGAAATCTTTACCAATAATGCGTTTGAGTCAAACGATCTAGAACTAACATACCAGAAAGGCATCCCTAGACCAAAATGCCTTCTTCAGTTGTTTCTTAATGTTAATGTTTCATCTGTTTTATGCGAAAAACGTCCGTTCGAATCTTGACAGTGCATCAACTTCAGTGCAAACTTAAAAGTTGATGTTGATGAAGCTTAAGTTGAAACTTTAAGTTTATTCATAATAAATAAAATATCGATTAGTAACTAAAGTTACTTTTTTTGCTGTAAAATTAAGTTAAATGAAGGAATAAGATCTGGGAACCTAAAATGTACATGCTGCAAACTTCAAATCTTCTCGCACCGTTTAAATTCATCGACGGCTGCAAATGGCTGTACCTTTTTAATTACTACATATTAAATGTTCAAATATTCAGAGGATATACTTTGATTCGCTAACCACTGGCCAGTTGTATGGGTGTCACAAGAGTTAATGAAATCAACTGTGGTTCGTATCTGCCAATAGTTCCGGAATCGTAATAAAATCCATCCGTGATGTGAAAGAGCTTGCTTCAAGGCAATATCAAGCAGACCTATCATAACACATAACGAAGAAATGATCAGAATGAGAGAGAGAGAGAGAGAGAGAGAGAGAGAGAGGGAGAAAGAGAAAGAGAAGGAGAAAGAGAAAGAGAGAGAGAGAAAGCGAGAGAGAGAGAAAGCGAGAGGGAGAGAAAGAGGGAGACAGAAAGAGAGAAAGAGAAAAAGAGATGGAAGGAAAGACAATTGTGCATAATTTGTACTATTATTAAATTGTTCTTTTAGAACAATTTTGCTTTGTAGCAATAAAAATGTTTGTCACCATTTTATCATTTCAATATTACACATTTTGAAACTATTGGAATTTGTGTTTTTTCTATGATTTGCTTCTGGTTTTTCTGTTTACGTACAGAAATAGTTTGAAATGTAGGATCGTAGCTTCATTGTTGCGGAAGCTATCATTTTGCTTGAGTTGTTGAACTCTTTCTCTCTCGAGCGTTTGCGCTAAGCTCGCTTTCTTTCCATTTAAGCGTTTAATTTGTACAATTTCTTTTGTCTACTTTTAGATATCGTTACCGATAATAAGTGGTCACGGTGTAAGATGTGTGGTTTAATTATCACATCAGCCAATCTCTGGCGTCATATGCGTACCCAACATAGTTTGCTCGAGCCGAAGCGTTGCGATCGTTGTAACAAGCGATTCAAAAATAAGTACAGTTTACGAGAGCACGTCCGAATGACACATGAAAATCGACCACAGCAGGACCAGCATTAGGGAAAAACGTCCTTTTTCCATAGTATATGCCCAACTTCATAGTGTCCTTAGTTCGATTTATGGAGTTCTGTGGTTTTACAATGGTATTGCCAAATTGATTATCCAATTCAAGGAAGCAGGTTACCATGGAAAGAACTTATGTGCAACGTATTATTTTATTTTTACTTACTTGACTTTGCGAGTAATGTTTTGAAACACAATTCCGTAACGTGTTTAATACTGAATTTATACTGAATACTGAATTTAGTCAAGATTTTTTTGCTAGTAAAGTAGTACATATAGTATAAACTTGTAGTGATTAATAAACTTGAAAACATAGTAGGAATCCATGTTATTTAATGAACTCTTCACGTTCTAGTGAACTTAAAAACGCCGCGGAGAGTACCGCGAATGTGTAAAATGAATGAATACATCTGATTTATGTAATAGATTAACTCAAAGCGTTTGTGCACATATTTTGGGACTAAGTGGATTCGTATGTGTTTATAGCGTTTTGAATATACTACTAATATACTACGATAATTTCACGTTTAATTTTTATCATTATTTGTTTGTTAGTACATTAGGATTTTCTGCTAGAATAACGCACGCATTATAAAAAAGGCCAAGGTCTCTTTAGTGCGTATTCGCGCTTTCTTATGAATCTTAAGAGTTGTTTTAATAAAAATCATTCTTATCCACTCTTTTCGTTTCATTTTTTAATCAATTCTTACTTATTTATTAATAATTTAAAATTTTTTATTTGTACTACGTATTGAGTAATTCAATATAACGAGCGGAGCAAATCTCTTTGGTTAAAGTTTTTTTTTGAATATTTTTCAAACACTTTTTTCATGAAAGTGGCTCCATAACAATAAAACAAACATGGTCCGAACTATCCGAAAGACACTGCAAGGTCCGAAGTAAACGTATCCAATATATTTAACCAACACTCCTCCTGTTTGGCTACCTGTGATTAATTTGAATCTTGTATGCAATATAGCGTGCAATGTTGTATGCAAGATTTGGTTTCCAAAACTTGTAAACAATGTTGGATACAATGGTGTATACCATCGTGATTGGGCTTACATGGATAAATTGTGTAATACTGCACGATACGGTCAAAGAATATTTTTTGCAATACTTCAGTATTATTGCTTACCAACTATCGTGTTACAATTTTCCGGTGAATGATTCGTGCACAAGTTAAACACAAAAAATTGCGCACAACATTGTATGCAGCCTTGCATACACGTTTTGGAAGACAAAACTTGGGTGCAACATTGCATGCAAGTCACTGGTGCTACTTACCAGTCGCTCTTGTTCTCCCAGTATTTTAGCGGCACTAAAAACCCGACTTTTCCGAACCGAAACCTTTTTTTCGGGTCGTCTGGCCAGGACGGCGAATTTTTGGGCGAATTTTTGGAGCAGATTTCTCCGATGAATAAATGACCAAACGGTGGCAACATGTTACGGACACCGCCCAATACATTGCAATGTCTAAGAAGTGGCATGTTATAATGCAATTTTCACAGGAATAAAAAATGACAACTTTACGTAATTTTGTCTATGGTTATTGTCTATGGATCTATGGTCTATGGTCTATGGTCTATGGATTGGGATCAATTATCGTGGGACTCAATTGCGCGGATCAGTTATCTGTACACCGCTATTCACTGTCAGATACGTTTTTGTTATATGACGTTTTATAGTAACTTCACGGCAATGTGGTACGACGGGATAAAAGAATTTAAAAAAATTCGTCTTCTGGTTCTAAGCTACCACGCCACCAATTTTCAGCCAAATCGGTTCAGCCGTTCTTGAGTTAAGTTAGTTAGCTCTAGTTAATAGTGCACACGACTTTCTTTTACATATATTAGGTGTAGCAATTAATTCGTGCCGTTTTACAATAGATGGCATTACTTACTAAAAGTAACAATTTTTTATGAAATATGTGTTCGATAGCTACTGTCATTGCTCATCTAACGCGGTATAGATTGTTTGGTCAAAGTGTAAACAACACCTGTTTTGAGCATTTGAACATGTCAAGTTTTGTTCCTGATAAAGCGTTTTTGCGGGAATTACTTTAATATGACGAAAACTGTAACCGAAAATCATCATATTTTTATGGATGTTTATGGTGAATATGTTCTTGCTGAGAAAACGTGTTAGATGTGGTTTGCACCGTTAAAAGTGGTAATTTTGGCTTTCAAAACAAGAGCGACCTGAATAGTAAAAAAAAGGTTGATAATGAAAAATTGGTAGCATTGCTCTATCGGAATGCATGTCAGATGCAAAAAGATCTTGCAGAAATGTTAGGAGTTGACCACACGAAAGTTTCCCATCGCCTGAGTGTCGTGGGAATTATTAGAAAAATGGTTTTATGGGTTCCACATGGATTGAAAAAAAGAGACATTGAAAGAAGGAAAACAATTTGCGAATTTCTGCTTGCGCGGCTGAAAAGAAAGGGTTTTTTGTACCGAATCGTCACTGGTGATGAAAAGGGGAGTTATTACAAGAATCCTAAAACCAAAAAGCCCTGGATACAGGCTGGTGAACCATGTCCATCGAAGCCAAAGCGAAATTTTCACTTTTCAACGGTTATGATATGGTGGGATATGAAAGGTGTGGTGTACTTTGAGCTTTTAAAACCTAATAAAATTATTGAAGGACAATCCCATCAACAACAATTAATGCATTTGAAGCAAAGCCTTGGCCATAAAACAACGAGAATAAGATAAAAGACATGATATGCTGATTTTTCAAAATGACAACGCTCGACCCCACATCCAAAAACCAGTCAAAACCTATCTCGAAAATGCCGAATGGGAACTGTTATCCTCCCCGCCGAATTCACCAGATGCTGCTCTTTCGGACTAGTATTTGTTCCGTTACATGACTAACGATTTGACAGCAGAGCGGTTCATTTCTTATTAAGGTATCGAATAATAGGTCTCTGAGTAGATCGTTCCTTAAAGATAAGAAGTTCTATCGACACGGAATCGCGGAACTACTTAAAATATGAGACAAAGTAGTAGCTAACGACGGACAATATTTTCACTAAGGTAGTCATACTAGGCGGCTACACGAAGCGTGAAAACTAGCGTAAAATTAATTTGTAACTGCGGGGACACACGATGCGTAGCGTAACAAGTTTGACGTTAACGATTAATGCCAAACTGTTTACGCCTCGGCCAAAACATATACGTTTTGACAGAAGCGCAGCAGTTTGGCATTAATCGTTAACGTCAAACTTGTTACGTTACGCATCGTGTGTCCCCGCAGTACTACTACGCGGATTGTTTCAATAGATTTTGACAGTTATAAAAATGACAGCTAAGTACCAATCAATAGCTCCAAGGTTTCGCGAGAATGAGTGAACGCTATATATATATGAGAGAGAGAGAGAAACTGATAATTCGCCAAACTAATCGCAAGAGAAACTGTGGCGCAACACGAAGTGTGAAAACTAGCGTGAAAATTAATTATTAATGTCAAACAGTTTACGCTTCGTGTGGCAGCAAAAAATTAAAAACGAAATGTCAAACGTGTTTACGTTCGTGTTTTTAGTCCAAGAAAATAGAAATAGAAGAGAAATTAATTGATTTCTGATTTTTTTTTCTGTTTTTTCCGATTTTGTTGCTATACCAGCAAATAAGAACTTAAATTATCCTCTGTTTGTAAGCAAAGCGTATGAAAAGAATAATTTCGCTCGGGTTTACGGCTCGCGCGAGGCGTAAACGTTTTGACAGAGGCGCAGCAGTTTGGCATTAATCGTTAATGTCAAAAACATTACGGAACACCTCATGTACCCCCCCCCAGATACGTTTTGTTGTTGTAATTATTTCACAAATGTCGAAAAAAAAGACGCACGAATTAATTGCCACACCCAATATATAGATTTGATTATATTATGCAAAGGGGTTAATCAATTGTAGTTATCATTTAATCGTTTGAATAATCAATGTTTTATTATTACAGTCAGTCTGGAAAAGATTGAAATAACCACTGAGGACAAGCTCTACAAATGCCCCGAGTGTCGGCGATCCTTCTGTTCCACCAACGCTATGAAACGCCATAGGCAAGCAAAGCACACGAACTCGCAAGTTTCATTTATGTGCGCCCTGTGCGATGCTCGCTTCAAAACTAAATGGTCGCTATCAACGCATAAATCGAAATATCATCGCGGTCAAAGCGCATCCTTCACTATACGTTCCGCTGACGGGGCGTCGGCTGGTACAATCGAAGTAGTCACTGGTGAGAGCGCAACCGGCAGTTCCGCGCCATCCGGTACTAGTGGTCCTACTAGCGCGAAGATATTGAAGACTGATCATACCGGCACTAGTAGCCAGGAAGTCCAGAAACGTGTATCTTCTGGAGGAATGGTGACACGCATCAAGTCACAAATAATCACGCCAGAAGACCATTAGAGTATCTATAATTTTTAGGGTTTATTTTATTTTTTTCATTTTTTTCCCTCTTATGGCTGCGGCTCTGCTCACCCCCTTCTACACATGTCCTCCACATGAGTTGGACTTTTACATTGTTTAAATGCCTTACACGGGTAAGACTGTGGCGATTGCTTTCAAACAGCGAAAACCCTCAACAAATCTGAAAATTATAAATAATCATATTTTAAGTATATCTGAGTGTTAGGAACAAAATATATTTGAGTGTTAGGAACAAAATAACAATTGTCCCTTTAAGTAAACCGCATATTATATTATATTATGGCAAGTTAATGCCATAATAGTAGTAGTGTATTCAAAATATTGTACAAAACAATTATCTGCTTTTCGAAAGCCAATGCCGACGAGCCAAAGCAATCTTCATCATCCTGGTAGATACATCATTAGGGCAGCCAATGTTAGCAAACTAAAACAATTGCAATTGACACATTTTAACATAATCTATTTTTTAGACATAAGAAAAGCAGCAAATACTACGCGTATTTGCTATAGTCTCATTAATGTGGCAATAGATTCGTTTCGATTAATTTCGAAATAACTTAAACTTATATTAAAATAAATTTCAAGGAATAGGTGAAAACTACAAAACATCTTCCGATGAAATTATTTCAACTGCGCTGTAATTTACATTACACTCACACGACAAAATTGTAAATATCATTTTTTTAAATAAATAAAATAAACCATCGCTTTTAACAAATGTCGACAATTTTTATTTATCGATGATTATAAAAATATACTTATCTAACTTTTTTTTTCAAAACGGTCGCAAATATATCTTACAGACCATCAGAGAATGTAAAACAAATAAGTACGATATTCACAGGTAATACATGTCGTTGGTACATAAGAACGCAAATGTAAAATAGAGTGATTAAATGAGTACAATTGCTATCTGGACGGAATGTGGCATCGATGGTTAGGTGGTTATGAAATACAGATAAAAATATTTCTTTTTTGATTAGGCAAACGTACGATTAATGCATTTCTGTATTCGCATCTATCCCTCAGTAGTTTCGCCTTTTTTTAACTGCACCACCTTCCGAATCTGAGTCATTGTCATTGTTTTTGTTCTGGCAGCTATCAAAGAGAGAATCGTTGCGAAAGCATCAACAGCAGTGATCCTACAGTGATAATGGCCCAAGTGCGTTGAGTATTTCGAGAGTAGACAGTACCATGATTGCAGAGATCACCTTGGCAAAAGCACATATACACCTTTTTGTGGTTGTACACCGTGTACGCACACCGGTCTTCAGAGTCTGATGGTCCTCGCTGCACACACATGCGTTGTGTGGCCATATCATAGTCTGTTCCAGAAAAAAGACGACCGATAATGTGAAAGTGGCATGATTTAAAGAAAATGCTCCCGGTAAATATACGGTAAGCTCTTTTAATTAAAGGCTAATTTACCATCTTCTCGGAAGGATCCCATTCCTTCTATAACCTTGCCACACCAACCGGAAGCACACGGAACTGCTGTAACGCCACGTTCATTCTCCACCACGGTCGCGTTGAAAAGAAACGGATCTTTGCAGCTGCCAAGTTCACTTCGTGATCGACACTGGTAGCAACGTTTCAGCAGAGCTAGAAAAGAAGCAAAAAACATAACTTAGCAACCCAATACTTCTTTAAATATATATAAGTGAAAGTAACGGTGGCCTTGAATTCATGAGGCTACCAGCAACGAACAATATTTTAAAAGTTACTAACACAGAATAAGTTGTTATCTTCTTTTGGATATGCGAAAATTGGATTATAATATTAAACAACAAATCTATTTTTTTACAAAACCCAGTTTGAAGTGCTGATCGACAATACGATCTGTTGACTCAGTTTCAGGCAAAGCATACGGCAGAGACGCACAAAGCGACGATGCCATACGTACCGTTTGTTATTACAATATGGCTCATAAGTAGGGTCGTTGTCAATAAACTGATAAACATTCCGTTAAACGATTTGATCGACATGTTAAGAAAAATGATAGTTCACGGTAATTCTGCATGCACGTATTTGACAGTATGCAACTGTTTTCTTGTACAGCAAAGTCTGATTTAGCTCACTTTCAAGAAGCTCCAAATTGGAAAATTGAATCAGAGCGGGTCATTCACTATCCGTCTGCCTTCTTTCGTTAAACAGCGACCTTCACTTCGGACTGCGTGCGTTAAATGAAAAAAGCAAGGTGTGTAGATTTAGAAGTACGGAAAGCGGAAGTACCACTTTCTGGATCAAAAAATAATTTTCCAAACAGTTGACGTTAGTACGGTCCGATTTCCTATAATGTACATCACGAAAGAAATGATTTCCAGTGAACAGCCTCATCCATCCGAGCACAACTGCATAACGAAAGCTGTCATTATTATCTCTATATAAAAAGTCGCTCCGTAAAATGCCAGCTCACGTACACCAAACTGAGCTTGAGTCAATTCAATATGGGCCGCCACATGGGCCATAAATAAACGACCTGACATTTCAGATAAATGTCAAACTGTTTGCACTTATGTCAAAACGTTTATGCCTCAGCGGACACGTAAAAACCGTTAGGAAATGCTTTGTTTACAAACAGAGGATAATGTATGTTCTAATTTGCTGATATACCCCCCTATTATGAAACTCGAAACGAGAACTCGATCGTTCGAGTGAACACAGTAAGTGAGAAAATAGAATACAGCAAGAGAGAAGGCAGAAAGAGAAAGCTATAGCAAAATGAACTCAAATGACCGTTCGATGCGAGTTTCGTAATAGGCCCATGGCAACCAATTCTAAAAAAAAAACAAAAAAAATCAATTCAGAAATCAATTAATTTCTCTTCTATTTCTGTTTTTTCGAACCAAAAACACGAATGTAAACATGTTTGACATTTCGGTTTTATATTTTAAACCTGCCACGCGAAGCGTAAACGATCTGACGTTTTTACGGCCCGTGTGGCGGCCCAGAATGAGTCTGGTATCCACAGGTATCCTTCAACACCGTTCGTTGTTATACCGCATTCCAAATACGTTGTTATACCGCACTAATGTTAAAATTTGCCAACCAATCCCAAACAATTAATGCGCTAATAATTTATAAAACATAGTTTTAGCTACTCTTATCCGACTGCTACAATCGAACGGTCCCCGCCTGCAGCAGTCCTGCACTAGTGGAGGAAATAGCACTTGCAGCATACTTGCACTTGCATATAATCTTATTGCGTTAGCTGTAAAACTTTAATTTAATGAATACGGTTAATTTCGCAAAGATTAAAAAAGCTGTAATAAACTCTAATGTTTTATAGTAAATTATTATGCTTTTACAATCAAAATCCAAAGACATTGAAACTATTCCATACAAAACTCCTAATCATTATTTATTCAAATTGCTTGAGAAAGAACGTCGACGCATTCCTATTCCTATGCGTGATTAGTGATGTTGGAGGTGAATGATTGTGTATCCTTTTACTAGGATTCAACGGTACAAATACATCGTACAATTTCACGGACAATCCCATGATAACAACTATGATTCTCTTGGTGAAGCTATTTGTTTTGCATATAGCTTCAATAACGTGTTTACGTGTATAACAGAGCTACTCCCTATTTAGTGCCGTTTCGGTACGGCATCCGAGTCTAGTCCAACCTTGTGCATTTCCACTGATAATGAGAAAAGGTAATCGTAGCATTCAGCCCTACAAGAACGATAGAAGAAATTAACAACCCAGCATCAAGTACGAGGCGGCTCTGCACCTAACAATACATCGACAATACAACTTACATCGTCTTTGCCTTCTGCCAATTGTGCCCCCAAACGTACACACCATGGCGACGCACAAGAATGGCAGACGTTCCAGGATAGTCTCGTAACGCCTTAGCCATTGATTCTTCCAGGTCTTTTTCAAACAATGTGTTCTCTATAATCGGTACCACCAGTTGCTCGTCGTACATCAAGTTACGGTTTAGTTCGTAATCGTAAATACCCTGCGCATGGTAGCAAAATATATGATGTGAATATTGAATAAATAAAATTTATCTACTATTTGCTGATTTACCTTTATCATCTCTAAGTGAGTACAGCGGAACTCTTTTCCCGGCCAGAGCAGCGTTGCCATCACCGCCGCTGGGCTGTGGGTATGGATAACAGCACCAGCATTGCGGTCCTTGTAAGCCAGCATGAAAAGCGGTGTGCATTGGCTTTTGGTTAGCCTGCAGATAGAATGCAGATAACATATGACCTGTGCACAAACACATATTGAGTACAACGTAGAGAACCCACTTTTTATAATCAGGTGGTGTCTGCAAATCATCTCCCTCGATGTTCTGGATGAAGAGGTCATCTGGTTGAATTCGTTCCTTTTGCACACCCGATGGGGCAATGTAGATTTCATCACTGAATAGTGAAGCATGACAAGACAGGTGCATATAAAACAAAAAATAATTACTGGAGGCATTCCGTATATCGCACAAATAACTATGGTATCGATTTGTAAACAGGTTAGCACGTTGCTAAGATGATACGAACTCCAGTTTTATACTTATACCGCCACCAGTTCCTGTAACCCATCCAAGATTGTAAAACTGTTTACAAAGCTCAGGAATCAGCTTACGCGGATGCTCCTGTATATTGTCGGCATTCGAGAACACGGAAAGAAAAAAGAAACATATTACATTGACCAGCTTCACAAACATTGTTATCTGCGCGAAATTTACCTTATTGATAACATTATCATAAATCTAATTGATCGGGGAAGAAAACCGGGCACAACAGAGGGAAAACATTAGAAAAGAATTTCATTACCAAACGGAACATTCCTTTATTCTTAATTTTCTATCATGGGTTTTTAACTACCCTAGTTCTGGAATATACATCAAAGGTTGCCAAATATAATTAATATTTTCCTATTGCTTGAGCGATTCTTATGCTCTGTGGTAAAGAGGAGTAAAAAATCGGGCTCGAGCAAGTGTTTTTACATTCATCGTCTATATTTATATTTTTAAACTCCAACCGCTTCTAAATAAAAATGCGTGTGGGAAGATGTGTTGACGAATTTTACTCTCAACTAATTCGTGGTGAACTCTAGCATATCTGATACTAAAAGTGAATGACTATGGCTTAATTGCGTATTGATTATTTTCATTGTTACATCACGAAAAATCGATTCTGTAATGCTACTTCAGCTCAGCGAAACGACTGGCATAAAAACTGTTTGTCTAACCATCGCATGCATCTTCTGAATTCCACGTGTTACTAGCTAGAATTGCTGGCTCGATGAGGGACATGGGGACCTCTCTTCGTTACTATAAGAATTCTAAATAATTAAGGATATTGTGTTAAGCTATAGTCAGAACTTTGTTATCACTATGTTCACACATTTTTAAGACACAATCCAAGAAACATTAGCTACTAGAAATTATTGAAACCATGAATACTCCCGTATTCGACGATGTTAAATGTCGACATGGTTTGTGCAAATAAGAGAATAAGTTGACCCAAAATGCGTGAAAAAAGCTTCGTTAAAACATACCTCAGATAAATCTTGATAAATCGATGACCTTCCAGAAGCCATGTTCGTGTAGTGCCTTGTTGGTGTTGCACTGAATATAGCTACAGTAATAATTACAGCAGTTTTTGGTTGCCAGAGGGCAGAACAGAGACCGAATGTTTATGGAGTATTTGTTCCGTAACGGAACTGTCATTTTAGGTAATTATTCATCCCCTACAAAATCAGATATAACAGCTTATGTCTCAAAAACTTTCAAATGTTCAATTATTAAACCCCCTTGAATGACCTTACCATACCACTTAAGCAAGCAGGAATGTGTATTATAGATTCGATCAGAATACAATAACACTACAATAACATACAATTTGGAAATAATAGTTATATTCTTTTCTTCAGTTCTATCATTCATTCATCATACTTTTCAAATGACGTTTTTTCAATCATAGTAAACAATTCTAGTGGAGTTATCATACACTGCGGTTTCTTTATATTTGAGATGACTATATAGCGTTGATTGGATAGAGAATAGCATTTCCCGATCACGAAAATTGTGTGGCATTTCAGTGACACATTCAACCACGAACGGGACTCGCATACGATGGCATGCGCTCTTAACATGGTATGGAAGACCCTACAATATTGGCTCCAGTTAAAGCTTATGTAGCGAATCGTATGACCTATTTGTTCTGTCCGACAGCTGACACAAGATAAACCCCCCCATTATGAAACTCGAATCGAGTACTCGAACGTTCATCCGAGTTCATTTTGCTATAGCTTTCTCTTTTTGCCTTCTCTCTTGCTGTATTCTGCTTTCTCTGTTACTGTGTTCACTCGATCGTTCGAGTTCTCGATTCGAGTTTCATAATAGGGGGGAAAATTGGGTCCCAAATGAAGAGTCTGCTCATAGGTGCAGTGCAAAAACACCGGGCAACGTCCCATTCCAACGTTTTCGAACAGATCGAATCGAATTCGATAAGCGGTGGTTTAAGGGGTGGGGAAATGTTCTGGTGAATGTTTGAAACCCCTCCCCTCTTTACAAAGGAGGGTCCCCTCCCATACAAAATCTAAGTTCATTTCAGTTAAACTCTGATAGTTTTCAACCAATTTGAGCCAACTTCAGCTGGTGCGATTTTGACATGTTGTCAACGCGAAGCGGGATGGGAAGCCGATCGTGTGCGTCACCGGAATCCCGATTGTCTGAAAAGGATGAGTAACGGGAATCCTCTGGAAATCCGCTGATCCTCTGAAACGCCGGATAGTCGAGAAATGAGAATGAAATGAGCCTTGGCGAAGCTCGCCGGTACCTGCTAGTTTTACATAAGAACTTCCGAGTGAACAATTTTGAGAGCCCGAGCTACCCCTCTGCCTGCGACGCGGCAGAGGAAGGCTGAGACGGCTGAGCTCGAACCCACCTCTGCCTGCGACGAGGCCGAGGGAGGGCGAGCTCGCAAAAACAACGACGACACCGCAGCTGATACAAAATTTCTTGCACGGGTTATCTCGCCCATGGTTAGTTTAAAGACCGACGTCGAAACTCCATTTCAGCTTTGTGTTCAAGAAATGTAAACCGACCGGGAAGAAGGCCGAGCGAAAACGAGCGTTAATCACCAAATTCGTTAAACAACCATTGAAAACGTAATATAACGAATGGCTACGTAAATTTGGTCAGCGGCGAAATTGTGTGTTAACTACTCTTATTGGTTGAATCATGCTGTTTTAAGATAGATGTTCTGTTTATATATTGGTGTACCAATTCACGACTTCGAGTTTCATAGCTGGCAGAAAGTTACGCTACAGCTACAGCCAACAACGCGCGGCTTTAAACATTTCTCACCAAACATTACTCTTTTAAGATGTAAGATCCAGATCATAGTACCTTGAGGATCATCCTAAACGTAATCGTAGTCTGACTATTTGAACCAGTTCGTCTGTACGCCCTGATTGTTTGAATGTTATGTTCCGAAAACGTCACCGTTCAAACGATTCAACAATACTCTGTCCAGATTGGTTGAATCACTCTTTGCTCTGGAGTAGGCTTGGCTATATTGTGTATTATGGTGTATGTACATGTGATAGTGTCTCCTTGTAAAAAGTCATCAGTTCAGCGCTGTGTGTTTCTGTAGTTGGTTGTGTCGTCATTGGCTCGTGAATCGCGTTTACCGGAACAAAAAAAAACAAAATACAACTCAATTTCACGAAATAATTTTACTAGCCAACGTGTAAAAACAATATTTGTCGATAGTCTGCAGCCACAGCCTATGAAGCGGACATTTGCAATTTCCGCGCCTACCTAATTGAGCTTAGGTTGTATATTCGCCAAAATATCCGTGCGTTCTTCTTACTGTGTTTGTATTGCTTTTTCTTACTCCTGCCCTGTTGCTCATGATGCTGTTACCTAGCGAAATTTAGAATAATTGAAAAGTTTCAAAGTGAAACAACGAGATGTTTTAGCTTATAAAGATCGGTAGCTGCAATATTAATAGTTTTTTCGTCTGTCTTTGCTTCATCTCGCCCAAATATAATTTCTGA
This sequence comes from Anopheles bellator, assembly GCF_943735745.2. NCBI lineage: Eukaryota > Metazoa > Arthropoda > Insecta > Diptera > Culicidae > Anopheles > Anopheles bellator. The sequence continues at coordinate 9,352,185 of NC_071287.1, read as the reverse complement.
ACAATTCTGTTTCTTCTGTTTTAGCGAATGTCAATACTGTGTGGCGCTGTCTTGAAAGTGATTTATGTATTCACAATCAACTGACTTGCAATCGTATGCCGCAAATAACGTGTTTGGTACATGTATTTTGATACTTACTGGAAGAAGAGCCCCAAAAACGGGTGGTTGGCGATTTCCTGGTGCCGTATATGTCAGCGCGCGCTCGAGATGCTAGGAAAGTTTCGGATCTTCTGCTAACCCTTAACAGCAACGTTTTGCAGTGTCAACAAGTGGTTTTCAATAGCACCACTCCAAACTCGGCGATAATTAATTGGTGCCTTCGAGCCGAAAATAGCGAAGTAATTCTCCGCCATTCTCGATGGAATAATGGAATCCAACAAAGCGATCGACGCAATTCGTCAGGAACGGTATGTTTCTCATCTGTAGGTAACTGTGGGAGCATAATGCTTTTCTTTTGGTGGCTTTTTTGCATGATTAGAATAATCCGGTTTATGTTAATACTCGCAGTTCCGGCGCGCTTCGCCACGCCTCAATTCGTCCTCATTTCTCGATTATCCTGCGTTTCATCGGACTTCCTGATGAAGTATCCGATCGGCTCCGCTTTCCACCTCCCATTATTCCTCTTTTTCGGACGAATACAACAACCTACAGAAACCTCTGGCGAGTTTTATTTGGTGTAAATCTTGTGGGAAATTTAGCTTTTCCGATAGCACGGGCTAAGCAACACGTGGTCAATTGAAAGATTGGTAACTAAGACAGCAGTTTGTAGCAGCAGAAGGTGATTCCGATGTGCGTCAATGTGTGTAACATTAAGTAAAATCGTTTTGATCCATCAGTCCCGGCAAACAAAAAACTGTCCGAGTTGTTGTTGTTGTTGTTGTGTTATTGTAGAGACTTTGAGCGCGGGGTCTCATTTGTCTCTTAAAAGTTGTTGTTTTAAAATAAGACATGCCATTTTTACTGCGTTATATAAAATGAATCGATAGCATTTATAAAAGGCGTGTTACTAGGGGGCTACACGAAGCGTGAAAACTAGCGTCAAATTAATTTGTAATGTCAAAACGTTTAAGGCACGGCCCAGTTAGAATCGGGAACAATTGCATTAGCTCTATCTCGGGGTTGGTTTGACTTAGGAAACACATCAAGGTATCAAATTAAAGGTATTTTATTGTACTTTAAGAGAAAATTTTCAGAAATTTATTATGTCGGTCGTCGGATGAAATCACGAACTTTCTTTGGAATGCGCGCCATAATTTTCTGCACAATCTTCTGATCAACCTCAGCGGCTAATTTTTGCCAATTTCTCGCCATCTCTGCAGCATCCCGCATCACCTTTCCAGTGTTCTTCAACTTCTGTTTGATTATTGCCCAATAATTTTCGATTGGACGGAGTTCAGGGCAATTTGGTGGGTTGATGTCCTTTGCGATGAAATCAACCTTATTGTCGCCGTACCACTGAACTACCTCCCTGCTGTAGTGGCAGCTTGCCAAATCAGGCCAAAACTTCACCGGACCTTTGTGTGAATTAATAAATGGTACAACTCGTTTTTTGAGGCACTCTTCCTTGTACAGCGTTGAGTTCATCGTAGTATTTGTGATGAAAACCTTGGTTTTCCGACCACAGGTGCAAATTCCTTGCCAGATCATTAATTTCCGTGCAAATTTATTGACGAATACAAATTTGAACTTGGAGGGGACATCCCCCCGTGCCGTGGCGAGATAAAATTTTCGTCCAAGAAGCTTTCCAAAATCCATTTTCACGTATGTTTCGTCGTCCATAAGCAAGCATCCTTTGTACCTCGCCAGAACTAGATTTTTTGTAAGTGTCCTTTGTGGATGCTTACATGCAAGGAAAAAACAGTAGCCTCTTCGTAGACAGATCTTCTGGGCAGTACTTTTGCTAGTACCATATTTTTTTGCAATATCCCGAACCTTAAGTCCAGGATTTGCCTCGATTGATCTTAAAACCTTCCAGTTCAGCTGCCGATTGTATGTTCCACTACGACGTCTACTCTGAATCTTTCAATCTACGGTATTGGGTTCCCAAAAACGGTAAAGCACAGCATATATAGTTGATTTTGCAAATTTTTGTGTTTTTGAGATTTCTAACGTAGACCACGTGGTGTTTACGACGTGAGTGTGCAGAATTATTTTTCTCTTTTCGAGTTCCATTAAGCATAACATTCTAACAACTCCACGTATCAAAATGAAACTTTCAGCACTGAAAGTTGAATGTTTACTGAAGACATAGCTGTCAAAATAATAGAAATCCGACCACCAGAGGCGCTGCTAGAAAACATACAATTGTTCCCGATTCTAAGTGGGCCATGCTTTACGCTTCGTGTGGCAGCAAAAATTTACAAACAAAATGTCAAACGTGTTTACGTTCGTGTTTTTGGTCCAAAAAAATAGAAATAGAAGAGAAATTAATTGATTTCTGAATTTTTTTATCTGTTTTTTCCGATTTTGTTGCTATACCAGCAAATAAGAACTTAAATTATCCTCTGTTTGTAAGCATGCGTATGCAAAAAGTATTTACGCTCGGGGTTTACGCCTCGGCCGACCCGTAAACGTTTTGACAGCGCCGCAACGTTACGCTTGATGTAGCCCCCCAGTTACAATAATAATAAAGCCATGTGTAATACTTGAGCCACATGTGTTTTGTAAGATATTTGCCTTCGTTTTATTTGCCGGCACATTTATATTGAAGTGCATGCATTTGTTCTGTGTTTCATATGACTAAACATAAACCGACGAATGTAATAAGAATACTTCCGATATTTTTGTTTGCTTTGTAAGTTTCCTCACTTATTCTATTATAACTTCTTTTTCAGAATGATGACGCTCGAGCAGAAAATTCGAGATCCCGCAGGCTTTGCTAACATAGATTGTCTTTTGGACACCGTAACGGCTCTCGTTGCAGACTGCGATCACGACAGTGTGAAGATCATAAAGAATATTGAAATATTCATTAAAAGATGTAAGTTGTAATGTAATGATATAGGGGTGTTAATAATAGTGTTAATATTAATAATATAGTGTTAATAATAACACAGAAATACCGACAATTAAAGGAAATTGATTCAAGCTTATTTTTTTCTGTAAATTTTCTTTTTTTTTATCACGCTCTTCATGGAACGTTATCATGCAGACAAGGATGTCGTGCGTGAAATAAGCAGTCTTCGCATGAAACCTGAGGATTTTACGCCCATTAAACTAATCGGGCGCGGGTCGTTCGGTGAGGTACATTTGGTACGTCATAAGAGCTCCAAGCAGGTGTACGCGATGAAGCGTTTGTCAAAATGTGGTATGATTACGCGTTCCGACACCGCATTCTTCTGGGAGGAGCGCTATATCATGACTCATGCCAATTCGGAATGGATAGTTCAGCTACATTACGCGTTTCAAGACAACAAGTATCTCTACATGGTGATGGACTACATGCCGGGCGGTGATATCGTATGTTTGATGAATATGTACGAAATACCGGAAAAGTGGGCCCTTTTCTACACCATGGAGGTAGTATTGGCACTGGATACCATTCATGGTATGGGATTCATACATCGGGATGTAAAGCCAGACAACATGCTGCTCGATAAGTACGGTCATCTTAAGTTGGCCGACTTTGGAACGTGCATGAGGATGGGCGAGGACGGATTAGTTCATTCATCGAATGCAGTCGGCACCCCCGACTACATAAGTCCGGAGGTGCTGCTATTCCAAGGCGATAAAGGTGGCTACGGACGGGAGTGCGATTGGTGGTCGGTCGGCATCTTTCTATATGAAATCCTGATCGGCGACACCCCATTCTACTCGGATAGTTTAGCTGGCACATACGGGAAGATAATGGACCACAAAAATACACTACACTTTCCTGATGACACAGTGATTAGCGAGAATGCAAAATCTCTCATCAAAGGCTTCCTAACAGATCGCACAACGCGCCTTGGCCGTCAAAGTATCGAGGAAATAAAATCTCACCCTTTCTTCGTAAACGATACTTGGATGTTTGACAACGTTCGGCAATCTGTGCCACCCGTTGTACCGGAACTAACTAGTGACGATGACACCCGTAACTTCGAGGAAGTGGATCGCAAGAACAGCGCCGAGGTAACCTTTCCGACACCTACCACCTTTGTCGGAAACAACCTACCGTTCATCGGCTTTACCTATACGAGTGACTATCAATTGCTTGTGAACGGAATCGTGGCACAGCAACAGGACACAACCGACAATACGGAGGATGCCCAGTCAGAAAAAGGTAGCATCCATCATCAGCACCGACACCGACCTTCCAACAGTGGCGAGTTATTGCGGCTGGAAAATATGTTGCAGCGCGAAAAGCATACTGTTGAGATGTTGGAGAAACAGGAGCGTACCCTGCGCCAGCAGATTGAAGTAATTACAAAACGTGAATCCGACATCCAGACTCTTGCCAATAATTACGAACGAGAGCTGACTATGTTGAAACACAATTTTCGCGAAGTGCAGCGTAAAATGGACAGCGAACAGGAGGCACGCAAAAAAACTGAGAGTGTGCTACTCGAAACGAATAAACGGTTGTCGGAGGAAAAGAATCGACGTTCTCAAGAACTGAATAACAGCCATCAGTACAATGATCGAATCAATGCGCTTGAAAAGCAACTGGCAGACTGTCAAGAAAAATACAAGAATGAGGCTGATGGTGGACAAAAGCTCAAGAAACAATTAGCTGAATTGCGACTCGTGACTAGCGGTGCCGAACAAAAAGTGCATGATCAGCAAACAGTCCTGGTAGGGTTGCAGACGATGCGCGACATGCTACAGCAAGAGGTAGCCGAATTACAGGGACAACTGTCACAAGAACGTAACTCGCGCCTCCAGAGGCTGGAGATACAAAAAGAGATGGAGGCAAAAGTACAGTCACTGTGCACTGACATGGAACGAATGGCTATGCGTGAAAAAGAAGCGTTTGCCGACAATAGGACGCTCCATGATAAAATTGCGCAGCTCGAGAAAGAGAATGCATCTATCGAATGCGAGCTGAAAGCGGTCCAAAATCACTATCAACAGGAAGTGAAGGCCCACCAGGAGACAGCCAAAGCGCGCCTTTTGAACAACGAAGAAGCTAATATGCAGGAGGTGAAAGGTAGGTTGATGTAACTATTGAAATACATTAGTTTTTAAAGCAATGTTAGCCGAAAACGGTAAAAATTTATAATACTTTTATAGCAGAAGTTGAATAACAATCTCCCCTTTTTACAAAGGGGGGCTCTCATACAAAATCTGGGTTAATGTCAGCAAAGCTCGGATAATTTTGAAGAAATTTGAGCCAAACTTAGGTAATACGAGTTTTGACATGTATCCAACGGGAAGGTGATAGGATACGTCACCGCGAAGCGGTGGAGTAACGTAAGGTGGGAAGGGAAACTGAATGAATACGCCACCGGGAATCCCGACCGTCTAAAAAGTAGGAGTAACGGGAAGCGAAAAGGAAAGCTGATCGGATACGTCACCAAGAAGTCCTCTGAAACGCCTCCCAATCGAGAAATAAGTATGAAATGAGGCGCAGCGACGCGCGCCGGGAACAGCTAGTATACTATAGTTGTTCAATTTTTGCTATCAATCTTTTGTCGTCGTTCGGAGAATCGTTTACTTCTCCTCTTCCTGCCTCTTCCAACCTCTTCCAAAAACTCCTACTGTCTCACGATACATTATTACTTTACTCGATATCTGGTCGGTCGGCTTTACTCGATGGTCTCGATCGATATTAAACTCGAATAAAATGGGACTTTTCGGAAACCTCATTCTGCTTAAAAATAAGCAGAATGTTTTTGATTGCATTTTATTTGACAAAATTCATCAAATTTATTAAAGTTGATGATCATTAGTGTTGCTTCTTTATGCCCTCTTCTCTTATTGCTCTAAAGATACATTTTAACTAAGGGGGTGTTGCAATCGAAATTTTTTTTGTTAGTTATATATTAATTTAATTGTTATATAGGCTTGAGTTTGGGGGGAAGTTTCCGTAAAACTACATTCTGCATCAACTATATTTTACGTTTCATTAATTTTATTTCATAAATATATGTGTCATAGATGCATAGGTTAACTAAAAAATACATATATTTAAAACATTACTGCTTAGCTCTTCAAACCAAGTTAACTGAGGAAAAGTTGGCACGTCAAAAGGCAGAGCAAAATTCACAAGAAAAAGAACGTCAGCTCTCAATGCTATCGGTGGACTACCGACGAATACAGCAGCGCTTACAGAAGTTAGAAGGAGAATACCGACAGGTAAGCGCCTGGATGTGCTACCACATTTGTACTTATTCCCTTTTTCGGTAACATAATTTGCATTATCGAGCGCCTTATACCGTTGTTCTTTTCATTCCAGGAAACAGAAAAGGTGCTTACCTTGAACACCCAGTTCGAACAAGAGCAATGTAAAAAGAATTGCCTGCTGTCACAAATGAGCTTGCAAAGTTCGGAGGTGGCTCACCTGAAATCAAAAGAGGTCCAGTTGCAGAAAGAAGTGCATATGCTGCGTGAAGTGCGTAAAGTATTGGAAGATGAAGTGGCGAACGTAAAGAAACAACACAACACTGATATCCTTCAGGTACTAGGACGTTCTTCAGTCGTTACCACAATCATGCTCACATTTTGTTTTGTTTCCGTCACAGATGAAAGAGGTTCAGGATCAGCTCGAAGTGGAACAATACTTTTCCAAACTATACAAGACACAGTGCAACGAGGTTCGAGAGGAAATGAAAGATCGTGTACGTCAACAGGAGAAACTAGAAGAGGATCGTGTCGCCATCCATCATCAGCTACAATTGGCAAATGCACGTGCCGATAGCGAGGCACTCGCTCTTTCAATTGCTGAGGAGACGGTAGCTGACCTCGAAAAGGAAAAAACAATGAAGGAGCTCGAGTTGAAAGACATCCTTACGAGCCACCGGAACGAGATGCTTACCAAAGATGCAGCACTCGCTACATTAAAGGATGCAGAGGCAGAGCTAAACAAAAATCTGACTGAAAAGTCGTACGATTTTGACGATTTGGCACAGCAGTATAAGAAGCTGCAGGATGAACAATACGTGCTAAAGATAGAGCAGGGCGAGCTCGACAAGTGCCGCGCAAAGTTGTTGAACGAAACGATGCTGAAGCAACAGGCGGTGAACAAGTTGGCGGAGATCATGAATCGGAAAGACAACAATCTTACCGGTAAACAGAAAATAAAGGTCAATTCCACCGCAGAACTACGGAAGAAGGAGAAGGAAAACAAGAGGCTGCAGCAGGAGTTGTCAGTGGAGCGTACTAAGTTCGACGAACTGGTTCAGAAACACAATGAAACAATCAGTCAGCTGTCGCGCGAAATCGACGTACGTGAAATGAGCTTAGGCTACTACCCACAAATTTTCACTCTATCGTTTACAGTCGGTAGGAAGAAATGATTTGAACACGATATAATAATTCTTTAATTTCTTTGCAGATAAAAACTAAGCTGCAGATGGAGATCGATTGTAAAGCGACAGAAATTGAGCACTTACAAATCAAGCTTATCGAAACTGCATCACTGTCGTCAATTGACAACGATACATTAGAGGAAAACCAGGACTCGATCTTCGAGGGTTGGCTGAGCGTACCTAACAAGCAGAACATTAAACGATATGGTTGGAAGCGACAGTTTGTAGTCGTTTCACCGAAGCGAATAATTTTCTACAGCTCCGAGGTAGACAAACAAAATACAAGCGATCCGTTGCTGATAATCGATCTCAGGTAATACACAAAACACCCAGCAGATTCTACGTTAATATATTATTAAGATACTTATGTAACTGAGTTGGCGTTCTTCTACCCACAGCAAAGTGTTCCACGTGCGATCCGTAACACAGGGTGACGTTATACGGGCTGATCCGAAAGAAATACCAAGAATCTTTCAGCTGTTGTACGCTGGCGAAGGAGAAGCCCGTCGCCCCGACGAGCAGCAACAGCTCGACGTTAGCACTATATCGTCGCGCAGCGATGAAAAACCATTAACTCTGCAGTACAAAGGTATGGTCAGCCAAGCACAAAACACAACATTGTTAATTGAATCAACAAATATTTTTCATACCTTTGTTATAACGATCTATTTCTGTCAGGTCACGAGTTCCTGCAAATCAGTTACCATATTCCAACCACATGTGATCATCCTTCGTGCCAAAAGACACTCTGGCATGTTTTCAAATCGTTGCCGGCCTACGAATGCAAGCGGTAAGTGTCATGAAAAGTGTACCAATTTCTAAACAAGGGAACGCGGTTGAAGAGCCGAATTTACTTCTCCTGCAATATCTCTGTTTTACCAAACCTTTTTTTTACATTGTTTCTATTCACATACACAGGTGCCGATTGAAGTTGCACAAGGAGCACGTTGACAACAACAACCCACTGGCCCCATGCAAGTTGCATCACGATCCGAACTATGCCCGCGAAATGCTACTACTTGCGTCCTCTACAGAGGATCAGTGTCGGTGGGTGTCACGGCTGTCGAAGCGTATTCAGAAAAGTGGATACAAAGCGAATTCAACGAACAACATAGGGAGTGGCGGTAGTGGAGTCATTAATACGATTGCCGGAGGGGCCGTAGTTGGCGCCGGTGATTCTACGAAGGTGTCACCAAGGTAGTCTGT